>NC_091774.1:51313519-51613698 GCF_029378745.1 Bos indicus | reverse complement strand
GCTGGGGCCAGAAGCTGAATCTCCTGACCATCCCCACCCCTACCCCACCCTCACCCACATCAGGGTATCTCACTGCCTGTTTTATAGATGGGCTTGGTTGCTTCCCAGGACTAGAGAAAGAAGTAACTATGCCTGCATGCCCAGGCAGGAGTGTAAATGACACACTGATGTCAGAAGCTTTTCTTTATCTAGGGAAACAAAGCTATGAATCAGAAAAGAGCACAAACCATAGTATAGTAGATCATCCTCACTTGTGGGACCCAGACCAGTGGTTTTTCAGCCTTTCATGTCTTACACTCCTCTCCCCTCTATACCCACTAAATTCAAGCAGAAGAGAAACAAAGTCCAGTTTTTCCTATACCATTTCCTTGGAAATGGTATATAATCATATACCATTATAATCATACTGTTAATAATAACTTAATAAGAGAGGAATATACATATTCCTCTCATTAACAGTATGATTGAAGAATATAAAAAATATAGTAATGTGATTGAGAGTCAATTACTATTACTCAAATACAAGATGACAAGACTAATGCAATGCTCTTTGTCAGCAGATTTATATTTAATGACAGTTAGGATCAGGTAAATTCAGAGGCCCTCGGAATCCCTGGGTCATGTGGTGTAACATTTTGACCTGGGCTGGACAGGAGAATGCGTTTACAGATGGTGGGAGTGTGGAGACAGGTGTTTGGTGGATAATCCCTGGGAGGAGAAGCACAACAGAAAATTTACAGTTGAGTATGGGAATGGTCACAGATAGTTAATCCTTAGAAAATATGATATTCAGGAGATGATGGACATGGGGAGAAAGGTGAACAAATTCTTGGTGAATGTTATGTGCTCTCTTTACTGCTTGTTGAGATCCACTGGTGTTGACTCTGTATACTAGAGTGCAGAGGGGAGCAAGCACTAGGAGCTAGAATTCATGGAAGTGTTCCTGGAGGAGGTGTGTAATCCTACCAGGATCCTTTCTGCTTTGTCGGCAGGGAACTGAGCCCCTCCTGTTTGCCCCCACAGGCTCGCTGTAACCAATACCACCATGACAGGGACTGTGTTGAAGATGACAGACCGGAGCCATCGGCAGAAGCTGCAGCTGAAGGCCCTGGACACGGTGCTCTTTGGGCCTCCTCTCTGTGAGTCGGGGGAGAGGGAAGGCTGCTGATGTGCCATGGACCCCACGGCTGGGTTGAGGTCCTGGGTCTGCCCCAAAGGGATAAAATGAATATTCTACAGAGGTACATCAGAAGGTTAAAGAAGGCATTCTATAAAAGAGGTGGCATGTGACCTCTGCCTTTAAAGATGGGTAGGGCTTTATTCCATGGAGGAGCCAGGAGAAGGCAGTCTAGGTGGGGAAAACAACCTGAGTGAGAATACAGACACTAAATATGAATGGTATGCTCAGGGATAACAACCTGAAGCAGGCTGAGTGCCGTCTAGCTGTTCCTGCTGTCACTGGACATGCAGAGGCCATGGACTGATTGCTGAACATTTTGTGTCCTTGAACAACCAAACAGGGCTAAGCAGGCTTTCACTGAAGCAACAGAGATATCTTGGACTAGGGCAGGTTGGTCTCTTCAGCCCAGGGTCAGTTGCGGGGATTAGGTGCTTCAGCTCCTGAACATCTGTCAGGTGGGAATGATCAACCTTGCTATCCTTTTTTATTCTAAGTGAACTCAACACAGAGTAGTAAAATTTCTTAGAAAATTTGCCTTGACCAGAAGGCTCTTATGGCCTACTCTGTGTCCTCTGGGAGCTGTTGGCACCAGCCTGACCCCAGCGGAAGATGCCAGCAGCAGGATACTGTGAAGCCCAACACCAGTCCAGAGAAGCTGCCGGCAGGCAGGGTCAGTGGCAGTGTGACATTTCTCTTGACAAGTACCCAAGCTGATATCTCAATAGAGGTGGATAGGTCCATAATTTTTTGGTTTAAAAAAGCTTTAATAGACTTTATTTTTATTATTTTTTAAGATTTATTTATTTTAGTTTTTGGCCACAGGGCTTGTGGGATCTTAGTTCCCTAACCAGGGATCAAACTCAGGCCCACAGCAGTGAACACCCAAGTCCTAACCACCAAGACATCCCCTATTTTTATTTTTTAATTTAAAACATTAAAATTTTTTTTTTCTCTTTTAGCCATGCTGCATGGCATGTGGGATCATAGTTCCCTTACCGGGGGTTGAACCCATGCCACTGCAGTGGAAGCAGAGTCTTAACCACTCTACCACTGGGGAAGTCCCTAGATTTTATTTTTTTGAGTAGATTTAGGTTCACGTCAAAACTGAGTGGAAGGTACAGAGATTTTCCATAGACTTCTGCCCCCATACATGCATAGCCTTCCCCATTAAAAACATCCTCACCACAGTGGTACATTTGTAACAATTGCTGAACCTACCACTGACACAGCATTATCACCCAGAGTCCATAGTTTACATTAAGATTCACTCTTGGTATTGTGCGGTCTGTGGGTTTGGACAAATGTATGATGACTTGTGTCCACCTGTGTGGTGTCAGAAAGAATGGTTTTTCACTGCCCTAAAGATCCTCTGTGCTCCACCTGTTTATCCTTCTTTCTTCCTCAACCCCTGGCAATCACTGATTTTTTTTTTTAACCTCTCCATAGTTTTGTCTTCTTCAGAAGGTCTATACCTTTTGTAAGTGTGAAACAGAGCAACATGGGAGAAGACCATTTTCATCTGCTTTGTTGCCTTTTTTGAACCTGTTCTATGTGCTTAGTCACTCAGTCATGTCGACTCTTTGCAACCTGATGGACTGTAGCCCGCCAGGCCTCTCTGTCTATAAGGATTCTCCAGGCAAGAATACTGGAGTGGGTTACCATGCCCTCCTCCAGGGGATCTTCCCAACCCAGGGATTGAACCCAGCTCTCCTGCATCGCAGGCGGATTCTTTATGTGTAAGCCACTAGGGAAGCCTTTTTGGTCATACTACTACTACTACTAAGTTGCTTCAGTCGTGTCCAACTCTGTGCGACCCCATGGACTGCAGCCTACCAGGCTTCTCCGTCCATGGGATTCTCCAGGCAAGAACACTGGAGTGGGTTGCCATTTCCTTGTCCAATGCATGAAAGTGGAAAGTGAAAGTGAAGTCGCTCAGTCATGTCCGACTCTTAGCGACCCCATGGACTGCAGCCTAACCAGGCTCCTCCATCCATGTGATTTTCCAGGCAACAGTACTGGAGTGGGGTGCCATTGCCTTCTCCTTTTTGGTCCTAGGACACATTTTTTCTTATCATTCATTTATAAGTTTTGAATAAATGACACAATGAAGGCTCTAATTGTGAGGCCCACCCTCTGTACTACCAACATTTTTTAAAAATTTTATTTTATTTTTAAACTTTACAATATTGTATTGGTTCTGCCATATATCGAAATGAATCTGCCACAGGCATACATGTGTTCCCCATCCTGAACCCTCCTCCCTCCTCCCTCCCCATACCATCCCTCTGGGTCGTCCCAGTGCACCAGCCCCAAGCATCCAGTATCGTGCATCGAACCTGGACTGGCGACTCGTTTCGTACATGATGTTATACATATTTCAATGCCATTCTCCCAAATCTCCCCACCCTCTCCCTCTCCCACAGAGTCCAAAAGACTGTTCTATACATCTGTGTCTCTTTTGCTGTCTCGTATACAGGGTTATCGTTACCATCTTTCTAAATTCCATATATATGCATTAGTATACTGTATTGGTGTTTTTCTTTCTGGCTTACTTCACTCTGTATAATAGGCTCCAGTTTCATCCACCTCATTAGAACTGATTCAAATGTTTTCTTTTTAATGGCTGAGTAATACTCCATTGTGTATATGTACCACAGCTTTCTTATCCATTCGTCTGCTGATGGACATCTAGGTTGCTTCCATGTCCTGGCTATTATAAACAGTGCTGTGATGAACATTGGGGTACACGTGTCTCTTTCCCTTCTGGTTTCCTCAGTGTGTATGCCCAGCAGTGGAATTGCTGGATCATAAGGCAGTTCTATTTCCAGTTTTTTAAGGAATCTCCACACTGTTCTCCATAGTGGCTGTACTAGTTTGCATTCCCACCAACAGTGTAAGAGGGTTCCCTTTTCACCACATCCTCTCCAGCATTTATTGCTTGTAGACTTTTGGATGGCAGCCATTCTGACTGGCGTGAAATGGTACCTCATAGTGGTTTTGATTTGCATTTCTCTGATAATGAGTGATGTTGAGCATCTTTTCATGTGTTTGTTAGCCATCTGTATGTCTTCTTTGGAGAAATGTCTATTTAGTTCTTTGGCCCATTTTTTGATTGGGTCATCTACCAACATTTTTAAAGCACCTACAGTGCACCACTAAATGACAGTCTCTTCTCTCAGGAAGTTCCATCTAAATGAACATTGGCGTGTCAACAAATTCAGTAAATGGTCAACAGATACAGTGGTATAACAGTCGTGTAAGTCATTCCATAGTTCAGATGGGAGCACAAAGTAGGGAGGAGTTTTCAGTTGGAGACCAAGAAGTTTTATGGAAAGGATCACTCTTGAGCTGACTCTTGAAAAATGGGAAGTGGCCTTATTAAACTTTCTTTATTATCAGCCTATCCCCCTCTCTTTGTATACACCAGCAAAAACGTTTATACCAGAAGAATCAAACCCAGCAGTGAAAGCTAGGTTATTTTTTCAGAGGCTCTCCCATGTCACCCTGCAGTTATAGGGAGGCCTTTGGCAGCCTGAAATCTTCTTTAGTCTTCTGAGATATACTAATAGACTGTTAAGACAGCTAGTGCTAGCGGTAAAGAACCCACCCGCCAGAGCAGGAGACGTAAGACATAAGAGATGTGGGTTTGATCCCTGGTTCAGGAAGATCCCCTGGAAAAGGAAATGGCAACCCACTCCAGTATTGTTGCCTGGAGAATCCCATGGACAGAGGAGCCTGGCAGGCTACAGTCTATAGGGTTGCAAAGAGTCAGACACGACTGAAGCAGTGTAGCATACACAGGGTCTGTATCGAAATAGTATTTACTGTATCTGAAAGGGTGTGTTAAAAACAGGTTAAGCAAGAATTGCAAATGGAAAAATCACCTTTTTCTCAAGCACACACAGAACCTTCTCCAGGATAGATCATATCCTGGGCCATAAATCTAGCCTTGGTAAGTTCGAAAAAATTTAAATCATTGCAAGCATCTTTTCTGACCATAATGCAGTAAGATTAGATGTCAATTACAGGAGAAAAACTATTAAAAATTCCAACATATGGAGGCTGAACAACATGCTGCTGAACAACCAACAAATCACAGAAGAAATCAAAAAAGAAATCAAAATATGCATAGAAACGAAAATGAAAACACAACAACCCAAAACCTATGGGACACTATAAAAGCAGTGTGAAGGGGAAGGTTCATAGCAATACAGGCTTACCTCAAGAAACAAGAAAAAAGTCAAATAAATAACCTAACTCTACACCTAAAGCAGCTAGAAAAGGGAGAAATGAAGAACCCCAGGGTTAGTAGAAGGAAAGAAATCTTAAAAATTAGGGCAGAAATAAATGCAAAAGAAACAAAAGAGACCATAGCAAAAATCAACAAAGCCAAAAGCTGGTTCTTTGAGAAGATAAATAAAATTGACAAACCATTAGCCAGACTCATGAAGAAACAAAGGGAGAAAAATCAAATCAACAAAATTAGAAATGAAACTGGAGAGATCACAACAGACAACACAGAAGTACGAAGGATCATAAGAGATTATTATCAGCAACTATATGCCAATAAAACAGACAACATGGAAGAACTGGACAAATTCTTAGAAAAGTACAACTTTCCAAAACTGAACCAGGAAGAAATAGAAAATCTTAACAGACAGATCAGAAGCAAAGAAATTGAAACTGTAATCAGAAATCTTCCAACAAACAAAAGCCCAGATCCAGACGGCTTCACAGCTGAATTCTACCAAAAAAATTTAGAGAAGAGCTAACACCTATCCTACTCAAACTCTTCCAGAAAATTGCAGAGGAAGGTAAACTTCCAAAATCATTCTATGAGGCCACCATCACCCTAATACCAATACCTGACAAAGATGCCACAAAAAAAGAAAACTACAGGCCAATATCACTGATGAACATAGATACAAAAATCCTTAACAAAATTCTAGCAAATAGAATCCAACAACATATTAAAAAGATCATACATCATGACCAAATGGGCTTTATCCCAGGGATGCAAGGATTCTTCAATATCTGCAAATCAATCAATGTAATACATCACATTAAAAAATTGAAAAGTAAAAACCATATGGTTATGTCAATAGATGCAGAGAAAGCCTTTGACAAAATTCAACATCCATTTATGATAAAAACCCTCCAGAAAGCAGGAATAGAAGGAACATACCTCAACATAATAAAAGCTATGTATGACAAACTCACAGCAAACATTATCCTCAATGGTGAAAAATTGAAAGCATTTCCCCTAAAGTCAGGAACAAGACAAGGGTGCCCACTCTTACCACTACTATTCAACATAGTTTTGGAAGTTTTGACCACAGCAATCAGAGCAGAAAAAGAAATAAAAGGAATCCAGATTGGAAAAGAAGAAGCAAAACCCTCACTATTTGCAGATGACATGATCCTCTACATAGAAAACCCTAAAGACTCCACCAGAAAATTACTAGAACTAATAAATGAATACAGTAAAGTTGCAGGATATAAAATCAAAACACAGAAATTCCTTGCATTCCTATACACTAACAATGAGAAAGCAGAAAGAGAAATTAAGGAAAAAATTCCATTCACCATTGCAATGAAAAGAATAAAATACTTAGGAAGATATCTACCTAAAGAAACAAAAGATGTATATATAGAAAACTATAAAACACTGGTGAAAGAAATCAAAGAGGACGCAAATAGATGGAGAAATATACCATGTTCATGGATTGGAAGAATCAATATAGTGAAAATGAGTATACTGCCCAAAGCAATCTATAGATTCAATGCAATCCTTATCAAGCTACCAACGTTATTTTTCAGAGAACTAGAACAAATAATTTCACAATTTGTATGGAAATACAAAAAACCTCGACTAGCCAAAGCAATCTTGAGAAAGAAGAATGGAACTGGAGGAATCAACCTGCCTGACTTCAGGCTCTACTACAAAGCCACAGTCATCAAGACACTATGGTATTGGGACAAAGACAGAAATACGGATCAATGGAACAAAATAGAAAGTCCAGAGATAAATCCGCGCACCTGTGGATACCTTATCTTTGACAAAGGAGGCAAGAATATACAATGGAGAAAAGACAATCTCTTTAACAAGTGGTGCTGGGAAATCTGGTCAACCACTTGTAAAAGAATGAAACTAGAACACTTTCTAACACCATACACAAAAATAAACTCAAAATGGATTAAAGATCTAAACGTAAAACCAGAAACTATAAAACTCCTAGAGGAGAACATAGGCAAAACACTCTCTGACATACATCACAGCAGGATCCTCTATGACCCACCTCCCCGAATATTGGAAATAAAAGCAAAAATAAACAAATGGGACCTAATTAAAATTAAAAGCTTCTGCACAACAAAGGAAACTATAAGCAAGGTGAAAAGACAGCCTTCAGAATGGGAGAAAATAATAGCTAATGAAGCAACTGACAAACAACTAATCTCAAAAATATACAAGCAACTCCTACAGCTCAATTCCAGAAAAATAAATGACCCAATCAAAAAATGGGCCAAAGAACTAAATAGACATTTCTCCAAAGAAGACATACAGATGGCTAACAAACACATGAAGAGATGCTCAACGTCACTCATTATCAGAGAAATGCAAATTAAAACCACTATTAGGTACCACTTCACGCCAGTCAGAATGGCTGCCATCCAAAAGTCTACAAGCAATAAATGCTGGAGAGGGTGTGGAGAAAAGGGAACCCTCTTACACTGTTGGTGGGAATGCAAACTAGTACAGCCACTATGGAGAACAGTGTGGAGATTCCTTAAAAAACTGGAAATAGAACTGCCTTATGACCCAGCAATCCCACTGCTGGGCATACACACCGAGGAAACCAGAATTGAAAGAGACACGTGTACCCCAATGTTCATCACAGCACTGTTTATAATAGCCAGGTCATGGAAGCAACCTGGATGCCCATCAGCAGACGAATGGATAAGAAAGCTGTGGTACATATACACAATGGAGTATTACTCAGCCATTAAAAAGAATACATTTGAATCAGTTCTAATGAGGTGGATGAAACTGGAGCCTATTACACAGAGTGAAGTAAGCCAGAAAGAAAAACACCAATACAGTATACTAATGCATATATATGGAATTTATAAAGATGGTAATGATAACGCTGTATGCGAGACAGCAAAAGAGACACAGATGTATAGAACAGTCTTTTGGACTCTGTGGGAGAGGGAGAGGGTGGGATGATTTGGGAAAATGGCACTGAAACATGTATATTATCACATGTGAAATGAATCACCAGTCCAGGTTTGATGCATGATACAGGGTGCTCGGGGCTCATGCACTGAGATGACCCAGAGGGATGGTATGGGGAGGGATGTGGGAGAGGGGTTCAGGATGGGGAACACATGTAAACCCATGGCGGATTCATGTCAATGTATGGCAAAACCAGTACAATATTGTAAAGTAATTAGCCTCTAATTAAAATAAATAAATTAAAAAAAAGAGAAAAATCAGCTAGGTCTAGAGAACATGAGAATCAGAATCCTGGGTATATGGTACTGGGTCCTGGAGGTCAGAGCCAGCAAGGGGAGCCCCAGTGAATTGGGTTAGGCTGATACGAGGACAGGAGTATCTTCTCCTAGACTCTTTTCATTTAGCCTCTAGGTTGCCTGTAACCTAATCTAAAGGAGGTCAGAGGTCAGCAGAAAACTGTTTCTGAGGTAGGCAGAGCAGAGGTACTAGAGTTAAGAAGATATTTCACATCCACTAGGAGAGCTACAATAAAAGTGAAAACAGAGGGAAGAACAGAAAGTAAGTGTTGGCAGGGAGATGGAGAAATTAGAACACTTGTACGTTTCTAGTGATAACGAGAAAGATTCAGCTACTTTAGAAAATAGTCTCATCATTCCTCAAAAAGTTAAACATAGTTACCATATAACTCAGCGATTTCATACCCAGGAATGTACCCCAAAATTGAAAACAGGTACTGAAACAAGTACATGTACATAGCAGCATTATTCACAATAGCTGAGGTGGAAGCAACCCATATATACATTGATGGATGAATGGATAAATAGTTGTAGTATATAAACACAATGAAATATAACTCAACCATAAAAGGAAGTGAAGTTCTGATTACATGCTGCAAGAACATGTATTGTATGATTCCATTTATATGCAATATTCAGAATAGATAAATCCATGGGGATCAAATTAAGATTGGTGGCTGGCAGGGGCTAGAGTGAGTGGGAAATGGGAAGTGGCTGATAATGGGTGTGGGATTTCTTTTGGGATAATGATTAAGGTTCTAAAGTTAATTGTGCTGATGGTTGCACAACCTTGTGAATACACTAAAATCACTGAATTGTTTAATTTAAAAGAATGAATTTTAGAGTATGTGGATTATGTCTCCCATCGTCATCATCATCATTATTACAACTTGATTTTTTATAACCTTTAGACTTCCATTTAGAGAACTTCTTATAAACCTAGGGAAGCACCTTGGTCTCTTTTCATAATTGCCACTCACTGTGTGACCTTGTGTAGATTGTTTTTCTCAGTATATATTTGCTGGTTTGTATCATGAAACAACTGAACTTAAGGATCCTTATGACTCCTTTCAGCTGTGACATTCCATGGTTTTGGGGAGAAACCCTTTGGTTGATAAGGATTCTGTGTAAAAGGTGGGAGGCCTGTTCTTTCCCCCTACTGCCTGTATCCTGTACTTTTAGGACTTCTGTGTTCAGCCATTTTCTTATCACGTGACCTTTGGCAGTTCACTTCTGCTTAGATTTGGCTTCCCTTATCTGTGAAATGGTCTCGGTCATTTAGGCTCTTACTGGCTCTCTCATTTAAGAACTCAGAATTGGTGTTCTCCTGGGAGCTAAGATGAATCCAGCAGCTGTCCTGATGGCAGAGATTGTTTTTTATACTTTCCTGCTGATGCTTCTTAAAGAAAAATTTAGAAAATTATCAGATGGAACCTAAGGAAGATACTAGGAAGCTCTTTGCCAGGAGACTTCTGCAAGAGTGGGCCACCCCTGATGGGTGCCTGCAGAGAATTCCTTGACCTGAGTCCCCTAGGTTCTGTTTTTCCATTTGCACATGGACTAAAACCCCTAGTCAGTGCTCTTCCCTGTTCAGCACCCATGCAGGATTTAGAGTGATGGCCTGTGCTAGCTTGGACCTGGGTTCTGCATCCAGGGTGAGCTGTTATGGTGTGGTCTCAGGCCTCCCCACTGGCTTGCAGTGAACACCCTCTGAGCACCTGGGCTGGCTTCAGTTGCCAGTTGTGGCTACCCTGCCCAATATTAATGAAGTCCCACTGCCAGTCTGAGGCTTGAGAAATTGCAAATCACAATTTTGTTTACAGTAGCTGTGGGGTCTGCTGAGTGAGTGGATCCATCTGCCCGCAGGAGCCTCAGAGCTTGGGAAGAGGGAAGGAGGATCAGACTGGCTTAGTCTGGAGTCCTGACCATAGAAGACAGCTTGGCCCTCCCTACGTGGGCCACAGAGCAGCACAGGTGTTTCCTGTCTTTTCTGCCAGCAGAGCTGGCTCTGGGCTGGCCCAGCTGGGGCTCTCCTGACAGTGCCGGTGGCCAGATGTCAGGTGTGCTCTGAGACACAGAGGCCCAAAGACAGTGTTCAGTTTGGGGTCTCAGCTGATCTCTCATTATGGCAGCAAATGATTCACTGAGAGAGAAACTGAGGCTAAAATGAGGCGAGTTTTAAACAGCAGAGCCATGACTCAAACCTAGATTTTTAGCTTATATTTCAGCTCTCTTTTCTACTATATTATCCCACCCTCCACTTCTGTTAGAGGAGACAAGATGTAAGAGTCCCAGCTCTGAAATCAAACAGACTGGCTCTATCACTCAGTCATTTGGTGACCTTGGGGACATTCCTAAGGTTCTCTGTGTCCCAGTTTCCCCTACGTGGTAGCTGCTATTGTTAGTGTGTATCACTGTCTTGGACTCAGGGCTGGGTGCCCTTTGTGCTGTTAAAGGTGCAGAAAGAGGCCTGCACAGTAATCATGGGGTTGGGGGGACTTGTGAAGAGGAAAAGACAAAGACTGCACCTTGTCTTCCTTCCACAGTGGCTCAGGTAATAGGGGAAGTCATCAGTGAGCAGGAGGGGCTGCCTGTCTGGCACAGCTTGCTCTGTTCTTACCTGCTTTCTCCTTTTTGTTATGTTCCTTCTCTAGGATGCCTTTCCAGCCTCTTCCTGGGCATGCTCAACCCTTCCCTCTTACTTTCCACTTTCCCTTGGGGATCCACAGCCCTTTGTACCTGCTTTTTTGTTTGTTTGTTATTTCAGATTTCCCTCTGTTTTATTGAAAGTATAATTGATTATACGGGGGATAAGCTACAGGCTTGGGGGAAGTAGGGGAAGAGTCTGGCTCAGCTTAGCTGTGCGGAGAACTGCTCCCTGTGTAGTATCTAGTGCAATCAATCAATTGATTATACTAGTACAATATTGTGTTAGTTTCAGGAGCACAGAAAAGTAATTGTATCTGCTTTCTGTATAACAATCTGTTTTCCTGTCTGCTACTCTTTAAACTGGAAACTCCTTGAGGGTAGACACAGCTTTGTTCATCTGTCATTGCCACTCAGCGTAAAACCCAGCAAGAAAGAGATGGAAGTTATACAGAAGGAGGCTGGGCCTCTCCAAAGCTACAGGCTTGGGGGAAGTAGGGGAAGAGTCTGGCTCAGCTTAGCTGTGCGGAGAACTGCTCCCCGTGTAGTATCTGTGCACCAGTGGGGCAGCTAAGGCATTTTTTGGGGGGCTACAATCAGAAGAAAAGAGGGCCCAGAAATAGTTCTTACAGGTTAAACAGACAGCTCAGCATAGAAGGCTATGTAAATGACAAAAGAAATTCCTAGCACCTACTGTGGCAATGAGGAGTGAGTATCTGTATCTGTCAGGCACAGGGGACTATGGGCAGTAGAGAAGCAGATAGAATACATGGGGAGAGGGGATTCCAGAACGTGATAATTACTGGAGCCTCACATTCTCACCCTGAAAACTGGCACCCTGAAAATTCTATCACTCCGCACTCTGTTCACATGTCAGCATCTCATTTGTTTACACCCTCCTCCCTTGCCTCAAGCCTGATTGTGTTAACAGTTGACCTCATTTTGCTAAAATCTATTTGTAGCACTCAGCCTGGGAATTTTGCCACCCTCTGGCTCCCCAGGCCCTAACCAGCTTCCCTGGGTTAGTTCTGTTCATCTCACTGGCCATGTCTGCTCTCATTGTCCGTGGCTGTGTTCACTGGTGACAGGTGGATTCTGAGAGCTGAGTTCCAGTAGAGGCTGTGAGGACAGCTCGCCAGACTTTTCTTCTTTTCTTTAATTAATTTATTTTAATTGGGAATAATTACTTTACAATATTGTGATTTTTTTTGCCATATATCAACATGAATCAGCTATAGGCATACATGTGTCCCCTCCTCCTGAACCCCCCTCCCACCTCCTTCCCCACCCCATCCCTCCAGATTGTCAGAGCACTGGCTCTGGGTTCTCTGCATCATACATCAAACTCCCACTTTGCCAGACTCTTCTTGTTCCCAGGAGCTGGTATTTGCCTTCTGTATGCACTTTATATTGTACCTCCCCTTTTCTGCTGCTGCTGCTAAGCCGCTTCAGTCATGTCCGACTCTGTGTGACCCCATAGACGGCAGCCCACCAGGCTTCCCCATCCCTGGGGTTCTCCAGGCAAGAACACTGGAGTGGGTTGCCGTATCCTTCTCCAATGCCTGAAAGTGAAAAGTGAAAGTGAAGTCGCTCAGTCATGTCCGACTCTTAGCGACCCCACGGACTGCAGCCTACCAGGCTCCTCCATCCATGGGATTTTCCAGGCAAGAGTACTGGGGTGGAGTGCCATTGCCTTCTCCCCCCTTTCCTGCTAGAATCTCGCTTTCTTCTTCCTTTTTGCCTCCTTTCCACCTTTGCTAAGTGCCTGCTCTGGTCAGGCTCTATGCTAAGTGTGAGGCTACAGAGATAAATAAGTCTTGTGCCCTGGTCCTGAGGAACCCACAGTGACTGATATGAAAGCTGAAAAGCACACAGGGCAATCCTTGAGAAAATACATGTTTTTAGCTGTCCAGTGAGTGGGTTGGTCAGGGAATCCTAGTCCAGAGGAGAAGGAATGGGCAGGTCTCTGTAAACTGTGGTGGGCTGGGAAGGTGGTAGGAATCGAAGAATGGGACTCGGGTTATGATAGGAAGAAAAACATCATGAATAAGGTACATACTAGATTCTTAGTTTCCCTGTTTCTCCTTCTTTTTTCCTGACACAGTAGTTTATAGATTTTTGTATTAGTCAAGGTTCTTCAGATAAACAGAACCAATAGGATATATATATAGATATGTATATGAGGAGATTTATTATGAAAATTGATTCACGCTATCTTGGAGGCCAAGAAGTCCCACAGTCTTCCATATATAAGCTGAAACCCAGGAAAGGTGGGGTTGTAATGCAGTCTGAGTCTGCAGGCTGAGGACCAGGGGAGCTGATGGTGTGAATCCCTGTGAGTCTGAAGATCAAGAGCTGGGAGTGCTGATATAGGTGGGCAGAGGAAAACGGATGTGTAAACTCAAGCTGGAGAGCATATTTGCCCTTCCTCTGCCTTTTGGTTCTGTTCAGACCCTTAGTGCCATGTGAACAATTAGTTGATGCCCAGTCTCATTAATGAAGATGACCTTCTTAACACAGTCTACTGATTCAAATATTAATCTCATATGAAGACAACTCCACAGACATACCCTGGAATAATTCTTTATCATCTATCCAGACACCCCTTAGCCCAATCAAGGTGACACATAAAGTTAACCATTAGGGATTCCCTTAGAACTCAAAATTCTCCAAGCCAGGCTTCAACAGTATGTGAACCGTGAACTTCCAGATCTTCAAGCTGGATTTAGAAAAGGCACAAGAACCAAAGATCAAATTGCCAACATTCATTGGGTCATCAAAAAAGCAAGAGAGTTCCAGAAAAATATCTACTTTTGCTTTATTGACTATGCCAAAGCCTTTGACTGTGTGGACTACAACAAACTCTGGAAAATTCTTAAAGAGATGGGAATACCAGACCACCTGACTGCTTCTTGAGAAATCTGTATGCAGGTCAGGAAGCAACAGAGGTAGAACTTGACATGGAACAACAGGCTGGTTCCACATTGGGAAATTAGTACGTCAAGGCTTATTTAACTTCTATGCAGAGTACATCATGAGAAACGCTAGGCTGGAAGAAGCACAAGCTGGAATCAAGATTGCCGGGAGAAGTATCAATCACCTCAGATATGCAGATGACACCACCCTTATGGCAGAAAGTGAAGAAGAACTAAAGAGCCTCTTGATGAAAGTGAAAGAGGAGAGTGAAAAAGTTGGCTTAAAACTCAACTTTCAGAAAACTAAGATCATGGCATCTGGTCCCATCACTTCTTGGGAAATAGATGGGGAAACAGTGGAAGCAGTGAGAGACTTCATTTTGGGGGGCTTCAAAGTCACTGCAGATGGTGACTTCAGCCATGAAATTAAAAGACGCTTGCTCCTTGGAAGAAAAGTTATGACCAATCTAGACAGCATATTAAAAAACAGAGACATTACTTTGCCAACAAAAATCCATCTAGTCAAAGCTATGGTTTTTCCAGTAGTCATATATAGATGTGAGAGTTGGACTATAAAGAAAGCTGAGCGCCAAAAAATTGATGCTTTTGAACTGTGGTGTTGGAGAAGACTCTTGAGAGTCCCTTGGACTGCAAGGAGATCTAACCAATTCATCCTAAAGGAAATCAGTCCTGAATATTCATTGGAAGGACTGATGCTGAAGCTCCAATACTTTGGCCACCTGATGAAGAACTGACTCATTTGTAAAGACCCTGATGTTGGGAAATATCGAAGGCAGGAGGAGAAGGGGACGACAGAGGATGAGATGGTTGGATGACATCACCGACTCAATGGACATGAATTCAAGTAAACTCTGGGAGTTGGCGATGGACAGGGAGGCCTGGCGTGCTGCAGTCCATGGGGTCACAAAGAGTCGGACACGACTGAGTACTGAACTGAACTGAACTAGGACTGTGGACCCCACTGAAGGGAACTGACAATTCTCACATCTATTTCTCTGAACACCTCAAAGTACTTTCATTTACAACTAGGCATTTAATCTTTTAGCAATTCTGTGATAATGCATTTTACAGCTGAGGAAGCTGAGACCGAGATGGGGGAAGTGAATTTCATAACAAATTGGGGCAGAGGCAAGGATAGAACTCAAACTTCCTAATACTTCATGCAAGATGCTTCCTTTGTTGAAATAAAAATTTCTCTACACGAGGCCTTATTTTTAACTTCAAAGGCCTGGCCATTCAGCTTTTGGATCTTCACTCTCTGATGGCAGTGCCACAGTCAGTTCCCAGAGGGTTGAGGGGGAAACTTAGGCCGTGGAATTCCTATGGTTGCACTCGGGCTAGATCAGGGGATATAGGTGTACCCTGGTGAGACATGTTTGCATGTAATAAACAGAAACAATCCCTGCTGCATGAGGATGAGAAAATTTGAATTCCAGCTCTGTCACTTTTCATGGACTCTGACAAGTCAGTGCCTCTACGGAACCTCACTTTTCTGGTCTACAGCCTGGGAATACTCTACTGTATAGATTAGTTGTGAGAATTTGAAATGTTAATGTAAATACCTGATACATTTTATGTTTTCTCTATCCCCCCCCCTTTTTTTTTTAATTCCTTCTTATGTGGATTAAAGAGAGGGAACTATCACACTTAAGGCTTTTCAGTGAAGATTCAACCCCACAAATATTTATTGAGTGGCTTCTATGTGCTGGTCAGTGCTGGCCTACAGAGAAGTGATCGGTAGGGGCCACAGAGTAAATCAACCAGATTAGGCTCATTTTCTTCCCACCAAACTTGGTAGCCCACAGGCTGTTGATAGGCAGCATGTCTGAGTTTCAGCTATGTATCTGACAAGGCAGAAGGATATAGGGGATAAATGCTTATGTATTTAAGTGGAGTCAAAACTCACTGAAGAGATCCAGAGGGTACCGATAGGTGGAACAGTATTACCTTAGAAGAGGGGGTGATGGATAGATCCTATCCTTGTCCCTGGTAATTCAATATTTTTATTCATGAGCTGGATGAGAATATGAAGCTGGAAAAAACAGGATCTTGTTTCAAATTGATCTGGACAAGGTAGAATAAGGAACTGAGACATGTGTGTCCACCTCAAGGGCTTTGAAGTGTTGGAGGCAATAGTGGGAGGGAGCTAGTCACATGAAGAATTGTTGGAATGTAGTACCTTAGACTTTGGATAGGAATGTTGGGGATGTTGGAGGTGAGAAAGCCTGGGAATCCAAGATGAAAAGTCCTTAAAAACAGGGGAGACAAAGAGTACCCTAGCCTGTGGTGGAGGCTGGATAGGAGGTAGGTGTGTTCCAGAAAGTAAGACAACTCCCTATACTGCAGAGATATTGCTTCTTGTGATCTAAGGACAGGGGAGTGGGGACGTGAGCATGGCTGCAAGTTTAGACCTTCCAGGAAGCTGGAGCGTGGCTGTTGGAGGGCCCTCAGTTGCTCTGTGAAGGTGTTAGTCATTCAGTCATGTCCAACTCTTTGTGACCTCTTGGACTGTAGCTCACCAGTCTCCTCTGTCTATGGGAATCTTGGAGTGGGCTGTCATTCCCTTCTGCAGCGGAGCTTCTTGACCCAGGGATCAAACCTGGTCTCCTGCATTGCAGGCAGATTCTTTACCATCTGAGCCACCAAGGAAGCCACCAGTTCCTCTGTATGGTCTGGCATAGACATGTCAAGGACATGGCTACACCCTGGGCCTAGTAATTCCCCTCCCGTGGACGGAAATAACATGTGGTAATCTGTCCTTGATTTCACACCATCCCCATGTCCTATTGCTCAGCCTTTCAATGAGGAGCCATGAATATAACCCTTTTTGTCAAAGTGGGCATCAGCTTCATGAGGTAGAATTTCAGCTACATGTGTCTTTTCCTGCTGTCTGTCTAGATCCTGCCCCAACTTGGTGGCTCCACTGGGTCCTTTTGGGTCCCCCTCAGCCCCTTACTGGGCAGTGAGATCCTGTCAGTCCCACCACCCTTTCCCCAGCACCAGGTGAGCCACCGTGCACAGGAGGTCATTACCTCTTTCCCTTTGTCTGGGGCTTTTCTTAGCCATTGCGGCTCCATTTCTAGTGGAGTACAGTGCAGGTGGGGCATACAATAGCAGCCTCTTTCCCTCCTGGTATCTCTTTCAGTCTTCTGTGCTGTGCCCCAGAGCCTAGGTCTGGCACACTGGGGACCGGTCTCAGGCTCCAGCACTGCCCCTCTTCTGGTCAGCTCAGTTCTTGGGACACGGCGTTTGTTCTTATCTTCTGATGTTATTCCTTGTTTAGCTTTTCGGTGTCGCTCTCTCCAGAGCAAAGCATTGCTTTGAACCCCAGTTGGTGGACAGGGCCCTGGCACTTCACCAATAGCCGCCAGGTGTTCTCTGGAGGTAGACCTGGCCCTCTGTTCCGGGACATCCTGATGCTGCTCCCGTTCTACCCGGTTTCTGGTTGAACCACAGCCTAGATAGAAATGCTCTCTGTAGATGAGACTTGCAGACCTCTATATGATCTAGTCTTTGTACCTTGCACCTAGAATAGCCTCATGGTCTGGGAGACCCAGCTCCTGCAGTAACCTCAGTCCCACAGCCAGTCCTCAGGCTCCGGCGACTTTGCTTGTACCCTTACCAGCCACCCCTCTTCCGCCTACTGTAGTATCCTAGTGTTTCTTACCCTGTAGGGCAGAAGCCTGCATCTGGGCACATGGGCCCGCTGCAGCCCAGAATGGCTGGGATGTACTGAGAAGGCACTAGTTCTCTTCACTGCACGTTAGGGAAGTGTGATCCAGTGAGCTTCCTATATTGCTCTAAGGCCTCTCATCTTTCCAAACTAGGCCTTGACTTAGCAGAGAAATAAGCAGAGTGTGGTGAGTGTGTGTCTAAGAAGAGAAACCAATTCCTCCTGAGTGGGAAGGCTTTGTGGAGGAGGAGACACGCAGAGTGTGTGAGGCTGAGCAGGCAGTGGGCACCCTGACTCACTGTGCCCTTCCTCTCTGGCAGTGACCCGCCATAACCACCTCAAGGACTTCATGCTGGTGGTGTCTATCGTTATTGGTGTGGGTGGCTGCTGGTTTGCCTACATCCAGAACCGTTACTCCAAGGAGCACATGAAGAAGATGATGAAGGACCTGGAGGGCTTACACCGAGCCGAGCAGAGTCTGCATGACCTTCAGGAAAGGTAAGGCCCTGTCCCTGCCCCCTGACCCTGGTGTTGCCAGCTCTTGGGAGCCTCCAGTTTCCACCTAAGATGCGGGCCGTCTGGCTCCCAAGACCCTGCTGACACGGTGGCCCAGGCTGTGTCATCCTCCCAAACCTGCGTTGGAGCCTAGGTTCCTGCCGTTCCAGTCACACAGGCAAGTATCCCTCCCCGGGGCAGAAGCTTATTTCTATCCTTTCTCCCCCGGAGCTTCAGAGGGAGAAGTGTGGAGCTGCTGGAAGGTCTTGAGCTTCCCTGGTTGGATGGCTTGTGTGGGGTCATTCCATCCTCCATCCCACCTCTTGACTGCTTCCCTTTCCATAGAAGTAGACATGATTACTGTCCTTCTCTGTTTCCCAAAGAAACCTCGCAAACCTGTCTTCCTAATACCTTTCATGCTGTCTTATATGGCATCTAAATCTCATGAGTATTCACTTGTTGTATGTGTGCTGTGCTCAGTCTGACTCTTTGTAGCCCATGGACTGTAATCTGCCAGACTCCTCTGCCCATGGAATCTTCCAGGCAAGAATTCTGGAATGGGGTGCCATTTGCTACTCCAGGGGATCTTCCCAACCCAGGGATTGAACCCATGCCTCTTGCATCTCCTGTGTTGGCAGGCGGATTCTTTACCACTAACACCACCTGGGAAGCGCCCACTGTTGTATGACTGGGTAAATCCCTTTCCTTTCTGGGATATATTTCCTCATTAGTAATGTAAAGGAGTTGAACTAGGAGCATACCAGGACATTTTAGCTCTGATAGTCTGAGGTTCTGTTTGAATAAAGCATGGCTTAGAAACTATTGTAGAAGATCTAGCTGTGAAGGGAAGGTGACAGTCTGCCAGCCGACCTAAGTACTTCCTGACATCTAGGAACCAGGTCTGTGTGGGGAATTGGAAGGAAGTCACTGCTTCTGGGCCACAGAGCACACACTTAAGAAGGAGCAGTGACTCAGTGCCAGCCTGTAGGAAGAGAGCTGGAAGGACTGGAATGGCACAGAGGCAGGAGATGAGTGGATGTGGAGTCTGAGGAGGTGGCCTTGAAAGATGCGTAGGAAAGATTAACCTGGTGGTTGTGGTTGAGTGTATAGAGTGAGACCAGATCCCTGGTACCTTCGGACTCACACATTAGTAGGATGCAAAAGGCAATAGAGAATCAATGTGGGTATTTGACTTTTTTGCTTTGTTTTGGTTTTAAGAAGAGGAGAGGCCTACTTCAGGAGTGTTTTGTCAGAAAATGATTCCGACAGCCTAGGGACTCCTGTTGGGGAGTCTTTGCAGGAATCCATGTAAAAGGAAGTGAAGTTTGTCTCTTTTCTATTATTTTTAAATGATAGATACTATTTTCTTTGGAAGGATGGGGAAATGGTTTCTTAAGAACTGGATATTGTTAAGTACATTTAAGCATTATTGTTTGTAATCACCACAACCCCCTTAGGTAGGTATTGTTATCCCAATTTTAGAGTGAAGAAATGAAGCCTCGGAGAGGGTGAGTGTCCATAAGTAGTAAATTAGGAATTTCTTTAACCACAGGCTGCTGCCTCAGTAAAGGCACCCCTAGCAGATTCGTTTCCATGGGCTTTTAGGAGGCAAGAGGAGTTTTATCTTTGAGCTGATTCCTGGCTACTTTGCTGGGCCCCTTGTTCCTGGGCCCTTTTCCAACGGGGGGCTAAATGCTGCTATGTGGGCAGTCCCCATTCTTCATTTGTCTGAAAAACATGTACTGTTTTCATTCCAAAGGCAAAGAATCTAGGCAGGAGGCATTCCAAGTTTGGGGATAAAACTAAACTCCCAGCCCTCTCTGCTCCCCAAGGCCTCCAGAGCTAACCGGCCACTGTGGCACTTTGAGAAACGAATGCACACGCCTCCCAACCCAAGACAGGCCCACACCTGTGCACACACATATCCTCCTCTGACACAGGGGCCCATGTGCCTCTTTGCGCCTCCTTACTTTGGAGGCCTACACTGCCAGTCACCAAAGAGCTTTTTCCAGAGTTCTGATGCTTTAGGTGAGTAAATGTAATGCTATATGTGCATTCCAGTTAAGATTTCACTGGGTTTCAAGATAATTCTTTGAGGCAAGCAGGAATTTTGAGTCCCACTTAAAAAGGAAGAAACAGGCCTGGTCCAGGGAACAGACTTGTCCACAGTCACACAGCTGCGTAGATCCGAGCTGTGGTCAGACTGCCTGCTTTTCTTCTGATGGTAACTGATTGTCGCCTTCAAGATGCTCAGTCTTCTGTGAAGGAGACGGGGTGGGCCCAGGCTCGACTGTACATTTATTAGCTCATTTCTTCACCCAGTAGTATTTATTGATCTTCATCTCTATTACGACCAAAATGGGTCAGTTTTGATTCTACTTTAAAGGAACTCCCTATTGTATGAAGAAGAGAGGCATATCATAGACTTTTCAGAAGAGGCTGCTTTCAGAGAGGATAATATTTCAGTGAAGAATTGAATCCCTAATTTCAAGCAGTTGAGTCATGGGAGAGTACAATAAAGGAGGATATTCAGGGCAGGGAGATTGTGCTGGAAATGGCGCCCCTGACTTGTTTTTAGCTGTGCACATAGCGCCACCTGCTGAGTGCCTTGACGAGGTTCAATTCCTTTTCACTCCAGGGATAAAGTGCGCAGAAGGCTGCAATTTGTCAGCAGAAAGCTTGCAGCTTAGGCATTTTTCCTCTTCCCTCCTTACTTGTCGCCACATCTTTTGAGGCTTCAGTCATTGACAGATCTGGACTTGGGATTTTTTTTAGAGGTTCAGTTCTGTTTCTACCTCTTCTGTTACCTGCTTAATTAACTCAGTGGTCAGTGCTTCCCTACTTGTTCTGCAGCCTATCCTCTCTCTTCTGTACCTCAAGTCTAAGCCATATATCACTTGTTTTCTTCCTCTTCCTTTCCCCTCTTATCCTGTAACATAGTGGTTCCTACTCAGGTAGGAAGACCTGACAGTAGCTAAGTCCTTTCCCTCTTCCAGAGGGACCAGCTAATGCTTATTCTTTCTTCTGGGTCTAACCCAGGCCTCACCTTCCCCTACTCCTTTCAGGCAGAGTTGATCACCCCATCCTTTGGGTCTATCCAACACTTTATTTCTCTATTATAGAACTTATCACACTGTGTGCCCTTGTTTACTTGTCTATATTGGACTAAGCCATGAGCACCTCAGTGGCAGGGACAGTCTTCTCATTCATCTCCATATGTCTAGGAGTCACAACAGGGCTTGGCATTTAGTAGACACTTTAAAGTACTAGGTGAAGGAAAAGGTGAATGAATGAATGAATAAACATAGATATGTAGTGGGAAGAAGGAAGGAAGTTTAGCCGGATGGATGAAGGATTTTGTCAGTAAACAGAGGGAATGTGTGGGTGGGTCCAAGGGCATATTTTCATTATAAGTGATGCCCTCGAGAAGGAATGTGCTTAGGAAGGGAACTTAAGGTCAGGGGCATGAGGGGCTCCCCCAAATCCTGCCCAGCCCCTTTAGCATGAATTTCATGTTTCTGTGCTTTTGGGATTTAGGTACTCAGGAGTCCAAGAGGTACAACTCAATAGTTCCCTTCTCATCTTCCTTAAATCCCCCCATGACCATCACCCCCAGCATATTTCACCATCAGGCTTTCCCTGGGTCTTTGGTCCATGTTTCAGGGTATTCTACATTGATTGTACCTTCCAGATATCTTGGTATAAGGGTAGTAACTGTGCAATTTGAACACATAAAGATTAGAATTCTGGTCTCAATTCTGTCTGCCATCTGTTCCCTTTCCTAAGCCTTTGTGTCCATACGTGTCCCAGGCTGATAATTGTACAATATATCATTATCTGCAGGGAGGATAGTAGTTGTTATGATCTGAGTATGTGAGACATCTTGTTGTTGTTCAATCAGTAAGTCATGTCTGACTGTTTGCGACCCCATGGACTGCAGCGCTCCAGGCTCTCTTGTCCTTCACTGTCTCCCCAACACCTTAGAAGGAAGGATTCAGATACCCTGGAACCTTGGCTTCACAGCTTTTGTTACTGGCCTTTGTTACTGGCAGCAGAATGATGGTCCAAGTAAGTAGGGTAATGACATGGTTTCTGCTGATCCTGAGCTGCCTCACCAGGGCCAGGCAGGTGGCAGAGTAGGGAGAATATATTCTGAGTGCTGGAGGCTTCATCTTCCTCTTGGATGCCATGCCCTGTGGCTAGTTGGTGGGCACTGCCTTGCCTGGCCTCCTCCAGCTCCCCACATTGTCTCCAGGCTGCACAAAGCCCAGGAGGAGCACCGTACGGTGGAGGTGGAAAAGGTGCACCTGGAGAAGAAGCTGCGCGATGAGATCAACCTTGCCAAGCAGGAAGCCCAGAGGCTGAAGGAGCTGCGAGAGGGAACGGAGAATGAGCGGAGCCGCCAGAAGTATGCCGAGGAGGAGTTGGAGCAGGTAGGAGAGTCTACAGTCCCGAGGGGCTGGGGTCAAAGGGCAGGAGCCAAAGGTCTGGCCAGGAGTCGTGGAAAAGTTGCAAAAATGATCACTGCGGTTGTGAAAGCACAGTGAATAACTAGCTGATGTTATTCTGTCCCTTTTTAGTTGAGGTATTTACATATACAGATCATAAGTATACAGCTGGCACACTTTACATATGCATGTACTGTGTAACTACCATCCACGTCAAGGTACAGAATCTCGTAAGCACTCAGAGGGCTCACTTCTGCTTCCCCTTTCTCCCTGTCAATACTTCACCCAAAAGGTAACTACAGTCGTGACCTCTAAACCAGATTAGTTTCACCTGATTTTTAACATCATGTAAATAGCATTATACAGTATGTGTTCTTTTGTGTTTGGTTTCTTTCATTGAACATTATATCTGTGAGAGGCAACCATGTTATTGCATGTAGTGATAATTAATTTATTTCTGTTGCTGAGTGTTAATCCCTTATATGGATATACTATAAATTATTTATCCATTCTCCTATTGATAGACATTTGGATTGTTTGCAAGTTTGTTTTCTTTTAAAACTTCTTTGTGGGCATCACTTATTTCTTTTGAATATGTAACAGGGCATTCATATATTTAGTTTTAAGAAATTGGTGATTTTCCTAAATGACTGTACCAATCTGTACTGCCACTAGTGATAGTGTGAGAGTTCTAGTTGAGCTATAGCCTGAGTATTTTTAGGCATTTTCATTTTATACATTATGATGTAGATATAATAGTATCTTGTTGTGATTTTAATTTTCCTATTGACCAATAATATTGAATACCTTTTCATAAATTTATTGATGACTTTATTTGGGAATCTTCTAATTTAAGAAATTGGGATTCAGTTAAAAACATTTCCTAACTTCCATTGTGATTTCTTTTTGACCCATGGTTATTTAATAGTGTGTTGCCTAATTGTCAAACACTTGGGGACTTTTCTGTTTATCTTTCTCATTGATTTCCAGTTTAACTTTGCTGTGTTCAAAGAACATGTGCTTTGACCACAGGTTCCAGTCCTTTCAAATATGTTGAAACTTGGATGATGTAAGCAGACTACAGAAAACAACTAAAAGGCAAAGAGTGTCAGACTGGATAAAAAACAAAACCCAAGTATATGCTGTTTACAACAGACATGCTTTAGAAATAAAGATACAAAATGGTTAAAAGTAAAAAGATGAGAAAAGATACTAATATACAATAAACACTAAGGAAAATAAAGCAAGGGTAGCTATGTAAATGTCAGACAAAATAGACTTAGAGAAAAAAGTATTACTAGAGACAAAAATGGACATTTCATGTAAGATAAATATGTGAATTAAACAGTAATATATAACAACCTTTAATTTGGATGCGCCTAATAATATAGTCTAAAATATATGTGTGTGTATATGTGTGTGTGTGTGTGTGTGTATGTGTGTGTATATAAAGCAAAAGTTAAGAAAAACTAAAAGGATTAATAGACAAATTTCATAATCAAAGTTAGAGATTTTTAGCATCCCCCTCCCAATAATAAGCAGCCAAAAGTATCAGTAAGGATATAAAAATTTAAACATGACTGATCAATTTGACCTCATTGCTGCATGTAGAGCGTTTTACCCCACAGCCGCAGAATACACATTCACTGTAGTGTTTACATGTTGCTTCTGCTCCATTCTCTCTCCTTCTGGGTATCCAGTATTTATGTTAGACCTTTTAACTCTATTCCACGTGTCTCTTATGCTTAGTTCTGTTCTTTTTTCCTCCCTCTGTGCTTTGGTTTGGTTATTTTATATTAATCTGTCTTTGAGTTCCCTAATCCTGTATTTTGCCAAGAACATTGTGGTATTTAGCTCATACAGTGGAATCCTACTCTCAGGTAATGTATTTTTCTAGAATGCCCATTTTACTCTTTTATTGATTCTGTTCCCTGTCTAGAATTTTCCCATATTTTTCTTTAACATTTTAGTCATAGCTGTCTTAAAGTCCTTGACGGGTAACTCTTAACATCTGGATCATTTGTGGGACTGCTTGTTTTTCCTCTTGATTATTACTTCTATTTGCCTGTTCTATTCTCATGTCTAGTAATTTAGTACATGGTGGATAGTGTGCATAAAGAATAATAAAGGCCACAGTTGATTTTCATCTTCTGTCAGATATAGGGTTTAGTTAGGTATGCTGGGTAAGGATCTGGTCATCTCAAGCCAATGAGAGACTGAAATGTGTCAGAACTGGGCTGTAGTTTAGTAAGAGTTGGTCCAAGCCTCATTTGTCCCTGTTTCTCAGGCATTCTGCTTCCTGACTTTTTATTGAGATCTGGTGAATTTATTTCTTCCCAGTCCTGAATGACTATGAGATTATTTCTGCCCCTTGGACATTTTTAAGTTAGCTCTTTGGCCTCCTACTCCTCATAACTTTCAAGTTTTGCAGCTCTCTTGAGGAGGGGACTGGCTGTGTGCTTGAGTCAGATCCCTTCTTTCTTGCAATGCCTTGTCTCCTAAGCATTGTGACATTATGGGATATTTTATTCCACTCTTTGGCCTAGCTACCTATTCTCTTGCACAGCTCCAGAGTGCAGTAAATGCTCATGATCCCCGTGTTCCCTGTTTTGTAACTTTCTCTCATTACACAGTTTTTGAGCGTGTTTGACCAGCCCTTTCATGTGCCTCCCCAACTGTCATACTTCCATCTACTTGCTCTCTCTTCTCTCTCCATTCTCTCTTTAGCTGATCCCAATCCTTCAACTGTTTTTAATGTAGAACTTGATCCTACATTTCCAGACTCAGTGTATTAGTCGCTAAGGTGTCTGTTCCTCGTTTTAAATCTATAAAGCCAGGAGTGGGCTATTTTGTAGTTTCCTTTTCAAGGAACAAAAACCCAATGAAGCTTGGTCCTCTCATGGGCTCTCAGAGGAATGAAGGTGTTTTGTCCTTAGCTAAGGCCCTCCTGGTCTATATTAGGCTCAGGGGAGGACCCCAGACCTGCTGTGGGATACTTCCCCATGGGCTAAAGTTGGACATTAGACTGCTCTCAATCCCCTTTCTCTGGGATTCTGAACAGTGAAAAGTCAGTGTTCAGATGGGGGAGCTGGGGATTGTTTATACTGGTAGCCTGGATGAGATAGAAGGAATTCAGCATAGATAATGGGTTCTGTATGTACAGTACTTTCCAGACCTTTCATATTTAAGTGCTTTGTGGCCGTCTGCTTTATTTTATGCTCCTTGCTTAGAAGTCAGTGAGGAGATGTCTGCTTACACATTGGTCCTTTCTGATCTTGGCCTCTGTTGGCAATACCCATGTTAGGTATAACCTTGCTTGTTGTTTTCTTGCCTTGTAGAGAGTGCCCATTACAGCCTACCCACCCTAATCAATGAGGGAATCACAAAGTCTCTGGGCTAGAGGAGTCTTTGGAGAGGGTTCAGGCCAGTTGCCCCCTGCAGTAGCAATCATTTTGAAGGTCTTTCTGACATGAGCTTTTTCCATACCTCTCAGGATAGGGAGCTCACTGTCTCCTGACATCATCACTTTGCTTACGGTTTGGGTTTGCCTGGGATAAGACCTTACACCGAGCGAGATCTGCTTTAGGAAGCACATGGTCACACAGCCAGTTGAGTGACAGACCAGGGACCAGGTCAGATTTCCAGACTCCCACCCAAGTGCTTTTCTTGCCACATTGTGAAGGCTTGGGTTCAAGAATAGACCCCAGCTCTCAGAAAGAAGAGGATTCACTGAGATAACCTGTACCTCATGAGAGCAGGGAAAATTGCTGAGATTGGCTGTATGACCAGGAGAAGTGACTAATAGGTGAGAAAAGAATCCTCTAGTCTGGCAGCAATAAATAAATAAATAAATCAAAGAAAGGAAAAAAAGTCTCGATTTGCCTTCTGGTTGACACTTCTAAATATGTTGACCTTGAGTAGGTTACTTTCCTTCTCCTAGCTTGGTTTCTTATATATAAAATACAGAAAATAATCCTTGCCCTTTCTCCCTCTTGTGAGAGTGGTGAAGCTTAGATGAGATGGAAGAAAAGAAGGCTGATGTATCATATGGAGGCATTGGAGAGGGCCTTGGTAATAGTAAGGACTCATATCCTCTTGCCTCACAGGTACGGGAGGCCTTGAGGAAAGCAGAGAAGGAGCTGGAATCGCATAGCTCATGGTATGCTCCAGAGGCCCTTCAGAAGTGGCTGCAGCTGACCCATGAGGTGGAGGTGCAGTACTACAATATCAAGAAGCAAAATGCCGAGAAGCAGCTGCTGGTGGCCAAGGAGGGGGTGAGACCTGCCCTCCTGCTGCACTATTCTCTCCTCCTTGCCCCACTCCCTTCACTTGCCCTTTTTCCTCCTCTCTGCCTCTCTATATCCCTCTGTTGGACAAAAAGACATCCTGGTGTTGGGTTTTGTTTCTTTTCCTGATGCACAGTTTCTAATAATGTCCTCAAGCTCCTGGAGAAGGGAACGAGGGTGCAGGGCTACTCCGACCTGCCTTTTGGGAAAGGTGTGGTGGAGGCAGGTAGAGGGAAGTCTCTGCTGGCCCCAGACTGACACAGGGACAGACTCCTGGTGTCAGGATCCCTCGGCTCCTCTCATTGCTTCTGTTTTCTTTCTTTCCCTACTCTTTCCTCTTCCGTTGGCTTCCATTTTTCTTTCCCATATTCTCTTCCTTTTTCTCATGCCTCCTAAACTGTGCTAGGAGGAGGGGGAGCCAGCCACAAAATAATGTTTTTAATTTTTCCAGCCTATACTCCCTGCTCTTTTTAAGCTGAGGGCCTCATCTTTGCAGGCTGAGAAGATAAAAAAGAAGAGAAACACACTCTTTGGCACCTTCCATGTGGCCCACAGCTCTTCCCTGGATGATGTGGATCACAAAATCTTAACAGCTAAGTAAGTCACACCTGCTGCCCAGCTCTGGCGATGTCCATCCCATCCTCAGAGTTGGAGGGTGTCCAGGGCCTCCAGTCCCGATTCTGTTTCTTCACTGGAAGAGGTACAGCTCTGGTCTCCTGCCTCAGCCCTTAACTACCTCCCACACTGCTCTTAAGTCTATGATTTAAGTGTGCTTCTTACATACACGTACTGCCCCCTGCCCCTGCAACTTGTTCCTCTGAGAAGATGACTCCTTTCTCCTGGGGCTTAAGCCCAGCCCATGCCTCCCATTTTCTTTCTTCTCTCTCCAGGCAAGCTCTGAGCGAGGTGACAGCAGCACTGAGGGAGCGCCTGCACCGCTGGCAACAGATTGAGATCCTTTGTGGCTTCCAGATTGTCAATAATCCCGGCATCCATTCCCTGGTGGCTGCCCTCAACATAGACCCCAGCTGGATGGGTAGCACACGCCCCAACCCCGCCCACTTCATCATGACTGACGACGTGGATGACATGGATGAGGAGATTGTGTCGCCCTTGTCCATGCAGTGTAGGTGACCTCTTGGGTAGGGATGAGGGAAGGAGGCTTTGATGTGCAGACTGGGAAGTCTGCTGGTCTCTGCCGTGCTTAAGCCAGATATGGGGCAGAAGCCAAGATGGTTTAACTCATTACCTTGGTTCATAAAGCACAGCCTGCATCAGGTATTCCTTTATGGTTGTCCTGTTAGTGGTTTCCCTTGCTGTATGCTCCATCTGCCCTATGGGTCTATTGTGTTAAGCGTGTCTCCCTCACTCTCTATGTTTTTTTAATCCTTTTATTCTCCTTCCCCCCTTCCGTTCCTATCTACCTTTATAAAAATAACCTCCTTTAGAGATTCATAACATAAAAATGGCATTCATTTGACTGTTGCTTTTACCTGTTTTAATTTTATATTCCTTATTTTTAATTGCTAAGTAGATAAATGATGTCTCTTTCTGTTTTTTCACGTGAGGCCCCAGGAAGCAATAGTCCCTTACAGTGATAAAGCCCCAAATCCTCCAAGCCAGAAAGACGTTCTTGTCCAGGAGGGATCTCCTGCACAAGCATTTCCGCCTTTCCATCTGAACTTGGCCATCCCTGCCCCCTCCGACCTCTGTCCTGGGTCTTCCCTCTCCCTGTTCTCCCTGCAAGTGTTGAGAGCTGAGTAGAGCAGAGTCGAGGAAGACAGCACTCTGTGGGAATTCTTCAGTGAAGGAAGGGACACACCCCCTAGTGACCCGCTGAATTTTTCTGTGGATCAGAGTCTATAAACAGAATAGACTTTTATGGAAAAGCTCTTGTCCTGGGCCCATATCCCATGCGTGCAGGGGGGATGATGGAAACCTGGGCTGGGTTAGGGGCTCACTTTGAGATAGCCAGATCTTTAATCAGGCTGGATGTTTTTGTAAGTTTCTTCAGCCATAGTTTGCCTCTGGCCAAGCCTCTTCTTTCTGTGGACTGATGCCCTGCAAGGCTTTCATTAAAGGCCCAAGAAGGTTAAGGTCACGAGCAAGTAGAACTTGATTTTGACATATTGCTCTAAAGACTCCTGTGTTCTCCGGGTTGGGAGGGACTTTCATGAGCTCTGAGCCACTCCCCCCTTGCCCCTGGCCCTTCCCTTACCCCATGGGGGCAGGGTGAAGCCCTCGGTGAATCCGATTCTCTTCTCCTTTCGGCCTGGTTGTTGGACCCTAGATGCTGCCTGGCTGATGGGGCGTAGGTTCAGTGACCGCTCTCTCTGCTCAGCATCCGCCGGCTCGGACGATCAGTCCCTCTGGAAATACCCGGGTTTGAGGAGCCCCTTTGGGGCTTTTGTTTTTTCCGACTTTGGGGACTAAACCAGCACTCCCACCCCACGGGCCCCTTCTCCTGCCTGCATCACTCCCCTGCCTGTTCCCTCTGTTCCTTCACTACAGTCCCTACTAACTTCAGGGAAGGGTTCGGGGGGTGAGAAGAATCAGCCTGCTCAGCTGAGGCCTGGAGAGGGAACAGCCGTGGTGATGGGAGGCTTCGGCTTCTCCTTTCAGCCCAGCTCAACTGATGTCCCAGTGGCCCTTCATCTAGCTGGGCTGAGATGGAAAGAAGGAATGAGAGAGCCGCCTCCTCCTTTCTCTTTCTCTGCTTCCCATTCTGTCTGTCTTTGTCCATCCCTATTCCACGTTTCCTCTTCCCCTTAAGCCTCTCTTTGATGTCTTGAAAGCCACCAGCCATTTAGAGGCCCTACCTCGCTAGCTCTCCATTACCATGCAGCTGTGCTCTCTTCCTGGTGGCCCTTCCAAGGCTTCTGCCATCCGTGTAACCTGACCCTTTCTCCCATCTTTAGGGAGAAGGAAGGGAGGCCCATCTATCAGGGCAGAGGAGAAAAAACAAAAGTGTGAATTCCATTTTCATCTGGAGCTGGCAGTGAGCCCAAGAGGGATGCTCTAGCATGTCTCTAAGTTACCTGGTACCCATATACCCCTTCTCTGGGCATGGTGGCCACCATCTTCTAAGAGCCTGATTTGAAGCATTGATCCAAGAGCTGGTTCTTTGTTGTGTAAATGCTTATTAGAGGAAGTTTGGAAAGTAAAAAGAGTAAATATGGGCTTTAAAAGGCACATGTAGTTCCCACCATATTTGAGCAGTTTTTTGTTTGTGAATTTTTAAGTAATTTTTTATGTAGTCAAGATAATGGTAACCACTGTCATTTACAGAGTGCCATGAACTGTGTCAGGTACTTTAAAAATATTATCTTGAAGCCTCATGACAACTCTGTAGGATTTTATAAGTTAGGAATTAAAATGGGGAAGTAAGTTAATCAAGGTCACAGCTAGAAATAGAAAGACCTGGTTTCAAACTCTTGTCCTTTGTATTCTATTACTCAAGGTATTCCTTGTACATGGAAATCTGTATCCTTTTGTTTCCCCTGAGCATTTTAATAGGCCTTTTTCTGTGTTTTAAAAGTCTTCTCAAGCAGCACTTTTTTTTGGCTGCACTGCAAGTCTTATGGGATCTTAGTTTCTCAGGGGTTGAACCTGAGTCCTGGCAGTGAAAGTGTCAAGTCCTAACCACTGGACCACCAGGGAATTCCCATAAGTAGCATTTTTAATAGCTGTATAACCTTCCAGTAACTGGATGTGTTACCATTTTCTCGTCATTCCACCTTTATTTTTGCTTTCATATGATTATTAATAAAGGTGTGATAAACATGTTTATGTATAAATCCTTTTCTGAATTGTGACTATTGTCCCAACTTTGGCTTTCTAAAAAGGCTGGTTCTTTGTGCCCTCCCGGACCTTGTCCCAAACCCCTGTCCTACCCCGTCCTGCCTGTGTCCTCCTGCTAACTGCCTTACCACTCCCTTCCTAGTAATGTTGGCCCTAGGTCTCCTTCCATTGGAATTGCCATTGAAATTGACCTGGGCACTTCATTTTCAACTGGCCCCTCCTTTAGGATCCCTGGTGGGAGGTTCTTGGGAGGAGGTGCTCCATTCTCCAGACTGGGGACCAAGGACCCAGAGTGGTCTCCAGCAAGCATCTCTCCACGGGCAAACTTGTTTCCCGGCCAGCCCAGAGCAGGTGGCCCTTCCTCACACTCTCTTCTCTCTCCTTGCAGCTCCCAGCCTGCAGAGCAGCGTCCGGCAGCGCCTGACGGAGCCACAACATGGCCTGGGGTCTCAGAGGTTGGTAGAGGGCGAGGCTGGCCACTTCTTGACAAGCCGGGTCTCTCTGCGGCGAATGCGCAGCCTTTCATCTGGACAGTCTTTCAGTTCTGAAGGCCTCGGGACCAGCGCTCCACCTGCCTCTGCTTCTTCTTCCTGCTCCTCTGCCACCACCACTACCACCACCACCACCACCACCACCACCACCACCACAACCACCACCTCCATCACCACCGTCCATGTCCACCCTGTCTATTACCACCACAGCACTTCCTATTTCCTCCAGATGGAGCCCTACCCTGACCCACCCCCTTCTGACAGCACCGCTGTGATGCCTTGGCACTCAGAGAGCTTGGGGTATCAGCTGTCTCTCTTCTCTCCCCTTCTTCCTGTCCGTGCCTCTCTGCTGCCTTTACCTTGGCCTTTGCCTGCTGGCTGCTGCTTGGTGGGCTGTGGGGACTGTGGATTGGGGTACCTTCTCCTTGTCCTGTCTTTTCCCAGCCTGGGACTCCTCCTTGAGGTCAGCCTAATGCCCTACACCTTTCTTCCCTTCTCTCCTTGGGGTTTGCTGACTCTAAAAATGAGTAACAGAACCCCTCCCTCATGGTCCTATAGCACTTTGGCCTAAACTTGTTATCTCAGTGGAGTTCTCACTTCTTTTATCCCCTCAGCAAACATTTATGGATACCTACTCTCTGCCAGACTGCTGGGCTTGGGGATTTGTAGATGATAAGATACAATCTCAGCCATCAAGAATCATGGTCTGATCTGGGAGAGGTACATAAATGATTCTGGAACAGTTGATAAGTGCTATGGGGGTGTTGAAGAGGGAATGACTAACAGTGTGAACCTGGGTGGAATGCTTCACAAAAGAGATGACATTTATGCCAACACCCTGTGTGTAGGAAAAGGAGATTGGGTATTCTAGGCAGAGGGAACACATATATAGGCTTGGAAGTTCATGAGAATCTGATCTATGTGTGGTTAGAACATTGGCTATGTGTTGATGGGACAGGGTAGCAAAGGAGGCTAGAATGATGCAGGGCTCTGAAAGGCTAGGAGCTTGGGCCATCACCCTTTAAGATGGAGAACTGCAAAGGGGCTTTTAGAAGGAAGTGAATTGGTCATATTTGCATTTTAGAAATAACATTTTATAGCCTGTATATAGGAAAGAATGGGGAGACTAGAGAACTTGGAAGTCATTGCAGTAGGCCACCAGGGGAGGTAATGAGGTTTGGGGGTAAAAACAAGAGTATTAATTGGTAACTGACTTTGAGGGGTGGAGGAGAAGGAGGCATTTAGGATGATGCCCAGGTTTCTAGCTTGGGTGACAGGAAAACTGTAGTACCCTTCATAAAATTACTCTTCAGAAGGGAGGAGGAAACAGATTTAAGGATTTTGGACAAGCTAGCTTTATGTCAGGCAGGCATAAAAACACTCCTGTTCAGAGAAGGAGTTAAGATTCTGCAGGTTAAGTAATTTTCCCCAGGTCCCAAAGCTAGTTAGGAGCAGAACACAGACTAGGCCTTGGCTCTCCATTCCAGGATGCTCTGTTGGTTATGTTTGTGCTTCCACAAGGTCTCAGTAAGTGAACTGTGTAAGAACGGATGACAGGCTTTCTCCCACAGCCTGGTCTGGCAGCCGCAGGGACTTGCCCTGCTCACACCTCAAGATAACAGGCTACGGTAAGAGATAGTAGCCTTGACCCTGCCTGGACAAGCTTAGAGGACCCTCAGAAAGACCTTCAGGAAGCACCTGTCATCTCTGAAGTTGTGACCACGGTTTAGTCCTGGCCTCTGAGCTGCAGCTTACCCTGTTGCTTCCTTTTGGTCCTGCGTCACTCTGGATACCAGTCTTTCTAGCTCTGCCCCTTGGACCTCTGGATGGTTATCCTTGAAGTCTGTTCCTTTCTCTTTCACAAAAGGACAGCCTTTCCTAGTGTTATCACTCAGCAGAGTTGCTCATTTTCATCCTCATCCTCATTTTCATCCAGAAGCCTAGACAGGGAGACTGCCCTTCCAAGTACAGATGGACAGGATCAAAGTGGTGTGGGGGTACTAGAGGATGCTGTAAATCTCATGCTCAAAGGCCCAGGCTGAGGGCAGTGGGCGGGGGGAAGGGGAGGAGTACCTGCATCCACCTGGCCTGTTCACTACTGAATTTTCTTTCGCACCATGCATCAGAGGATCATCTCTAAAGGCAAACAGGCTCTCTAGTAAGGTTAGTAGCTTGGGATGGGAGCCCAAGGCAGCCCAGCCTTTGGGGAGGGACACCCATGACCTGAATTGTCTCAGAGGTTCAGGGAGGGAAAGTGAGCTTGCTCAGTGGGGCCTTTCCCTCACATGTCCACCCAGGCTTCCTCCTAGGTTCTTTTCTTGCTTTGGAAGTCTCAGCTTTTGTTGATGATGGAGGCATTGAGGGCTGGGAATTATGACCAAATGGGGCAATAGGCCAGGAGGAGTGAGTCTGAGTGTACCCCAACCTCTTGACCTCTCTTCCTTCCTTGGCATTGAAAAGGCAGTCTCCTAGAATCCTCACCTCCTCAGTCTAGAAGGCCCCTTGTCCCAGTGTGACTGCTCCCAGAATTTCCTTGGCACCTTGCTCAGTGGTTCATATCTGTGTGGAAAAGGCAGGGTATGGAGAGGATCATCTTGGGACTTAGAGAAACAAGGACACATTTAGATAGAAGAGGGGCACCATCAGAACTATGAAATCAAATGGGAAACACTTGGTAAAATACTAGAGTAGGTGGCTGGAACAGTGTTTGGATTGGAAGTTGGAACTGAGATTGTTCTCTGCTATTCCATGTCTCCAGGAAGGTACTGGCCCACAGAGTGGCTGCTTGGTTAATTGTTTCCTACTGAGAATTAAACCTATAATAACTATTAGCCAGCCTCCTGCTTTTGCCTGTTTTTGGAGCCCGGTGCCCTCCCTAATTTTTTACCCACAGCCTTCTCCTTTCTAGGTCCTGCTGTGCTGTCCTCTCCCCTCCCACTCATGACCCTTTCCCTTTAGTTTTCTGATGTGGATGTTTAAACATTTCCCTTAGCCCTCTCCTCTGCCCCTGCCATGGGGTCTAGGGCCTCTGGGAAAGTGGAAGGATTAAAGGATTGGCAGGGGACTCCTGTATCTACCTTTTTGTCTGTAAGGTAGGAGGGGTGGCATCCAGAATTAGTTCATGGTCTTCTTAGGAATAGCCAGCCCTTTAAAGGGTCTCAACTATGCTGGACCACCTCTGTGTGCATGTCCAGTGTGCAGTGCCATGTCCGCATAGCTCAGCCTTGCAAAGAAGCCTCTTGTGAGTGGCCCATGGAAGGGTCTTCCTGCTCGACTGGCCTCATCATCTTCATTCCCACAATTCTTTCTACATTTTCAAGTGCTTTGCCAACATACTTGGGCCTCTAAACAGTCTTGCAAAATAATTGAATCAATGTTATCTTCATTTGGCCAAAACTGAGGACCAGCAAGGTTATATGACTTGTCCAAGGTCACACAGCAAGTATCAGGCAGAAGTGGAAATTGAAATAGACCTTGGGACTTCCAGTGGGCAGCTCTTCTGAACCACTGCTCTTCAAAGGCCAATATCCTGTCTTTCTGCACCTCCATACATTCTCCCTGTCAGCAGAGCTCTGAAAAAGACCCCAGTCTTCCTATTGCCAACCAACTTTGAACTCCAAAACACTTCTCTGTGACCTTCTTTGAATCCTGAGAGAGGGTTGGAAGAGGCAGCATCTTGGCCTTTCAGGGGGGGTGAGGGATTATTTGCAAGGCTGTTCTAGTCTTTTTCTCCCTAGTCCGGGTCAGGCCCACTGACTGCATGTTTTCCTGTTCCTCAGGGCCTGGCCCAGACTGGATGTGTCCTTGGGTGGGATGGGAGTTATGTATGTTAGCTTAGGGTTGAGTCCTAAGAAGTCTAACCAGCTCTGGAAGCAGAGGTTTTGCTGAGGAGGATGCGTGTAGCACTGAAGCCTATGGCTGTTTTGGCTTAAGGCCTGGCTAGTCATCAGGGGTGGGGGCCAGACCTGCGAAAGCCCTTAGCCAGAGAGTTAATGGTATAATGACATTTGTTTTTGCTTCTTATTTCTCTTTTCTCTCCATCACTTTTCCCTCTTTTTTTTCTTTCCCTTGGTCCTCTGTATTTCTACCTGCTTCTCCTTTTGCTCCCCATGTCCTCCCCCCCCCCATATTACTCTTTTCTCCTTATCTCTTCTCCAATCTATCCTTGTTCCCTATTCCTACATCCTCTCTTGTGCCGTGTCAACTTCCCTCTGTTTCCCATTCTTCCCTCTTTCCCACCTGCTGGGCACCCTATTTGCTCTCTCCCGCCCCTCTCTCATCCCCATTTTCCTACCCTGCTCTTGTCTTCTCCCGTGGTCCCTCTCCTCTTCAACCCCCTTCCCCACCCCCCCGCCCCCATGCCCCATTCCTCTGTGTCTCTTTCTTCCTCTCTGACCTTTCTTGCAGGGATTTGACCCATTCCGATTCGGAGTCCTCCCTCCACATGAGTGACCGCCAGCGTCTGGCCCCCAAACCTCCTCAGATGATCCGTGCTGCAGATGAGGCTCTCAGCGCCATGACCTCCAACGGCAGCCACCGGCTGATTGAGGGGGCCCACCCCGGCTCTCTGGTGGAGAAACTGCCTGACAGCCCTGCCCTGGCCAAGAAAGCACTGCTGGCGCTGAACCACGGGCTGGACAAGGCCCACAGCCTGATGGAGCTGAGTTCCCCGGCCCTACCTAGTGGCTCTCCACATTTGGATTCTTCCCGTTCTCACAGCCCAAGTCCCCCAGACCCAGACACACCATCTCCAGCTGGGGACAGCCGAGCCCTCCAGGCTAGCCGAAATACACGTATCCCCCACCTGGCTGGCAAGAAGGCCGCGGCTGAGGAGGATAATGGCTCCATTGGCGAGGAGACAGACTCCAGCCCAGGCCGGAAGAAGTTTCCCCTCAAAATCTTTAAGAAGCCTCTTAAGAAGTAGACAGGATGGGGGTGGCAGTGGTGGGACAACTTGTCCTTCCCTGGTCTTCTGCCTCCCCTCCCCTCCCTTCCAAGATACCTGGCCCCCAGCACAGGGCCTGGGAGGGGCTGGCTCTGGGGCCTGGGCACTGTACATACCTGCCTCCCACATCCTTGGGTCCTTCAACATTATTTATTAACTGACCACCATGGCCTGCCTCCCTCCCAAACATGGGCTGCTGCTGTCACCCCCTCTCCGCTTCAGTGCATGTCTTGGTTGCTGTGCCCTCGGCTCCCAGCACCACCTCTGGGGTCCGGCTGCTGTGTCTCTGCTGTCCCAGTTTTGAGGTTTGGTTTCTTGTTACTCTGTCTCCTGCTTTCAGGCTTCTCCCTCCCACCACTCCCCAACTTCCCCTAGCAGCTAGCGGGGGAGGATGGGGGAGTAACTTCTGACACCTGTGCCTCAGATCTCTATCCCTGCACCCCCACCCCCACCCCGCCACTGACGATGGTTCTCTTTGCCCCAGACTGGGGCCTAGGACTTAATGTTTGAGGTTTGCTCTCTGCAAGTGTGGTAGGCCAGAGGTAACCTCGGCTTGGAGCTTACTAGGACTCCAGGGGTCCATGGGGGAGTAAAACCAATTCCCAGAGAACAAGTCACTAGAGTTTTGAAGAGAGGCTAGGCTCAGGGATAGATTGGAAGCAACTTCTAGTCTGAGGATGAGTAGGAGCCAGAGATGTGGGCTACAAGGCAGTCACTTTTTCTCTCTTCTCTCACCCACACCTGCTTCTCTCTTATCCCCACTGCCCCACACTGCAGGGGTAAGAAATGCTGTAAGAAATGCTTCCCAAATGCTCCCCAGGCATCATTACTCCTAAGGCTCAGGACAGTCGGCTCCCCAACCATAGGAGCCTCAGCTATGATAGAGGGCTCTAATGGGGCCCCGAAGCTGTTGGGCAGAGTGTCGTCACATTTGAACCAAAAGACATTTTAAAATTGAAATCTCCTGAACTTCCCAAGTGCCTGCACCACATACTCCCCGTCAGACCTGTGTTCATGTTACTGCATAGCCTGGGCTAGAGGCTCAAGGACACAGCCAGTTTAGGGATGGGGGTGGCTGAGGAAGCTGGTGTAGGTCAAGGTGGCTGTGTGACCACTTCTCCCTCACCCTTCCCACCCTCTAGACAACTCTCTCCCTTACCTGTTTTTGCTATGGCTGTAAAGGTATTTTCCCTCTGCCCCACTCCCTGCCATCTTTACTCTGGGATCCTATTTTGGGCCTGGGGTGGGGGCACCTGGGGCTGGTCTTAGGAGGTTCTAGGCTGCAGACTGCCTTGTACCCCCCGGACAACCTCACATGGGTTTTTCTGTGTTATTTCATAAGACTCTTTGAAGTCCAATAAAGCATGTAGGAGATTTTAACCTCTGCTGGCTTTGACTCTCATTGTGTTCTCTGTGCTCTTTGTGGCATAGCAGATAGGATGAAGGGACATTTCTCTTCTGCCAAGGGAAAATGAAACTCTAATACACTTACCCAAAACTCTCTGGTGGGGTTACCAGATGAAATACAGGATACTCAGTTACATTTGAATATTAAACAAATAACTTTTAAAAATGTAATTATGTCCTATGAAATGTTAGGGATAAATTTTTATTAGCTTAACCTGGCAACCCTACCTCTAGGCTATTTGATCCTATCTATCATATAGCTTCACTGATCACCTATGACTTTTAGAATTACAGGCATATCTCATTTTATTGCACTTTGCAAGTATTGCACTTTTTACAAATTGAAGATTAGTGGCAAGGGAGTCTTATGTTTTTCCCAACAGCATTTACTTGCTTCATGTTTCTGTGTCACATTTGGTAATTCTTGCAGTAGTTCAAACCCTCCACCTGGAAAAATATTACCACTGTTGACGGCTCAGATGGTGGTTAATGTTTTTTAGCAGTAATGTATTTTTTATTAAGCTGTGCATTTTTTTTAGACAATGCTATTGCACACATAAAAGACTACAGTATAGTGTAAACATAACTTTTATATGCACCAGGAAACCAAAAATTTCATGACTTGCTTTATCATGATATTTGCTGTATTGCAGTGGTCTGGAACTGACCATTCGGTGTCATTTCAGGGGGCTCTGAAGAACTCCTGGTGCTTTATGTCTCAGTGCAGAAAGAACTCAGCAAGAGGCAAAGTGGTATATAAGAGGTGATTTATTAGAATAGGATGCTTGTGAGGCTTATGAGCAGGCTGGTGAGGGAGGGGGGTGCTGTGCCCCAAGAGCTTACTGTGCTACAGTTTTATAATCAAAGGAAAGGCAGGGAGGAGGAGAACTTTTTTTGTCTTTCTTGAGTAGACATCATTAGCTCCTCCTCCAAGTTGAGCAGGGGAGTGTTTTCCTAAACAGTCAAGCTAGGTCCATAATTTTTTTTTTTTAATGTGTACAGAGACCATGTCCTAGGAATCATTAACTTACTTAGCTCATGGGGCAGGATGTGGGGCTCATGCCATCATTGTTTCATTGTTTGGGGACATGTCTCATGCTGTGTTGCATGGTTTTCTTGCTAATCAAGTCTGCTTTCTTGAGTAATCATTAACTTATGGGGTCTCCCATAATTATTCTACTTACAATCCCCTAGTGGGATTAACTAATTACCTATTTTGTCCCTTTACTCTGTCCCTATGAGAACCAAATCACCAATATCTTTGAGGTATTGCTATGCCTCACAGGAACCTTGGGATCACCTTGATGGCAATAAGGAACCAATGAAAGATTTTACAGTGGAGATGCCACATGAGATTTCATAAAAATTAGTTTGCCTAGCCCAAAGCTGAAGGTTCTACACCAGACTTGTGAGTCATGTCTCACCTATGCTTACTCCCCACGTTCGGTCACCAAGTCCTGTCCATTCTACCTCCCCAAGGCCTTACGGCTGACCCTATCTCTGCCACCACCCACTTGATAATTCTAAAAGCAAACGGATCATAGCCTTGCCCCACTCAAACTCTGCCAAAGCTCGCTCCGATTTCTATCAGGATAAAATACAAAGGCCCTTCCTTGGCATAGCAAGGCTCTCTCCCCAACCGGACTCAGGCCCACCTAAGAAGGGCCCTGGGGCTCCCAGCTTCCGTCTACGTATCTCCGGCTAGAGCCCACCTCAGACGACAGTCTTGGGTTATCATAATTTAACAACCGTCAAGACACGAAAAAGTGGATGGATGGAGTTTTGCTATTTCCAATACACTCGAGGGGCGGGGCAAGACCCGGCGGGCTGAGCCCAGAATTCCGCTGTGCCCACATCCAACATGGCGGCGGGATATCTCCGTTCCCGCCAGGGGCTTTCACTGCCAACGCTGCCGTAGGAGAGGCGCCATCTCCTCGGCCCTGCCCACACTTAACATGGTGGCTGTGGGGCCAGGCCGATTCTGCTACGCTAGCCTTGCCCACCGGCCGCGGCGCTGGCTGCGTCACGTGACGTCACTGGAGCTTGGTCGCGCTGCTTTTGCGTCGCGGCTGGCGGGAGCGGGAAGCGGATTCGGATTGCCTTCCTCTGCTCTGTGGAGGAAAGTGCTCTCTGGTCCTAATTCCAGGCCCTGCACCCGAGCAAACCTTCGAGCCTGACCCTCCGTGCTCGGCCACCTTCTCGATCGCACCGGAGCCTCAGAGCTGCAGTCTCGTGTCGCATCCCTCAGCGCCTCAGTTACTAGCTGCGATGCATGTGATCAAGCGAGGTGAGAGGCCGGGGAGGGGCTGGCGGGTGAGGGACGCGGGCCGCCGCCGCCCTGCAGTTAGCCGCTCCCGCCGGCTTCTGCCGCTTCCCGCGCTACCGGCAGCGGTTTCCCGCCCTGTCAGCCGCTCGGCCTCCTGCCCTTTCGTCAGTCTGTCCCAAACCCCGTTCTGAGCTTCAATCTGCGCCCCTCGGCTCTGTCATCCAGCCGCGTATCTAAAGAGTAGTAACACCTTTCCCTTAGCGAGTTGTAACTGTGTGCGCCCAGCACTTTGCAGGCGGTACTTTATTCCTCTCCGCGAGCCCCTGAGGTAGGGATTATTAGCTCCGTTTCGGGCAGAGAGAGGCTTCCGAACTGCATTGTCACCCAGTTAGATGCTGGTGATACCGGACTTCGAACCCGTAGCCAGCAACAGTTTTATTGTTGTTGGTCACAACAATAAAAAAAAGATGGTCGCCTGTCCTAACCTAGGCCCCGGGGAAGCTAGGTAATCAGGGGCTCTGCATTCTACGGGCACCTACCAGCTTCCTGATCTCTTTTTGTGGGGTTAAAAAGTCAGTCTCAGACACAGACATCTCCACAGAGTTGTCGCTCCGTGTTTCCATTGTTGGAAGAATAGCCCCAGAGGAGTTTGGGATCGGGACTAGTTGGCTTTACCTTTGATAGGAAGAGATAGGGAATTAGAGTAGGGTGGCCAAGACATCTTCTGACAGGGTGGGGACCGGGAAGAGCCAGGAACTTGTGTTCTTCCTCGACACATTTTCCGTTAGACTTGCTGAGGACTTCGTTTGTGTCAGTCCTTTGCTTGATTCTGTGAAATTAATTTTAAGAGGAGACAGACTTGCCTCAGGAAAAGGTTTATAATCAGGTTCGAAAAACAAGGGCAAAGCATACTTTTAACAGAGAACCATGTGGGACAGATAGGAACAAGTTTTGAGTCTACTCAGTATGCCTCTGTTAAAGCATTAAAGTTATTTCAAAATTGTAGGCACTTAGTAAATACTGGTTGACTGACTGTTTTGTCCACTAGGTTGTGAGTGTCTCAAAGATGGGGACTTTATGCCCAAATTTATTACTGAACCTGCCCGTGAATAGAGGCTCCAGAAGTGGGTGAGATAATTAGGTTGGTGCAGAAGTAATTGCGGTTTTACATTTTTGAACTTTGCTGTTTGGAATTGGAATAATTCTTAAATAAATGTGGTTATGTTATATATCATTTTAATGCATATTTCTCACTTTGTGCTTTTTTTGCTGAAGATTATTTGCTATTTATTTTTATATTTATTTTAGACTATAGAAATGATGTTAGACAAAAAGTAAATTTGAGCGATTTTTTTGAGTTCAAAATGGGTTGTAAAGCAGCAAAGACAGCTTGCAACATCAACAGCGCATTTGGCCCAGATCAGATCAGATCAGATCAGTCGCTCAGTCGTGTTCGACTCTTTGTGACCCCATGAACCGCAGCACGCCAGGCCTCCCTGTCCATCACCAACTCCCAGAGTTCACTCAGACTCATGTCCATCGAGTCAGTGATGCCATCCAGCCATGTCATCCTCTGTTGTCCCCTTCTCCTCTTGCCCCCAATCCCTCCCAGCATCAGAGTCTTTTCCAATGAGTCAACTCTTCCATGAGGTGGCCAAAGTACTGGAGTTTCAGCATTAGTATCATTCCTTCCAAAGAAATCCCAGGGCTGATCTCCTTCAGAATGGACTGGTTGGATCTCCTTGCAGTCCAAGGGACTCTCAAGAGTCTTCTCCAACATCACAGTTCAAAAGCATTAACTCTTTGGCGCTCAGCTTTCTTCACAGTCCAACTCTCACATCCATACATGACCATAGGAAAAACCATAGCCTTGACTAGACGGATCTTTGTTGGCAAAGTAATGTCTCTGCTTTTGAATATGCTATCTAGGTTGGTCATAACTTTCCTTCCAAGGAGTAAGCATCTTTTCATTTCATGGCTGCAATCACCATCTGCAGTGATTTTGGAGCCCAGAAAAATAAAGTCTAACACTGTTTCCACTGTTTCCCCATCTATTTCCCATGAAGTGATGGGACCGGATGCCATGATCTTCGTTTTCTGAATGTTGAGCTTTAAGCCAACTTTTTCACTCTCCACTTTCACATTCATCAAGAGGCTTTTGAGTTCCTCTTCACTTTCTGCCATAAGGGTGGTGTCATCTGCATATCTGAGGTTATTGAGATTTCTCCCGGCAATCTTGATTCCAGCTTGTGCTTCTTCCAGTCCAGCGTTTCTCATGATGTACTCTGCATATAAGTTAAATAAGCAGGGTGACAATATACAGCCTTGACGGACTCCTTCTCCTATTTGGAACCAGTCTGTTGTTCCATGTCCAGTTCTAACTGTTGCTTCCTGACCTGCATACAGATTTCTCAAGAGGCAGATCAGGTAGTCTGGTATTCCCATCTCTTTCAAAATTTTCCACAGTTTATTGTGATCCACACAGTCAAAGGCTTTGGCATAGTCAATAAAGCAAAAATAGATGTTTTTCTGGAACATCTTGCTTTTCTTGCTTTTTCCATGATCCAGCAGATGTTGGCAATTTGATCTCTGGTTCCTCTGCCTTTTCTAAAACCAGCTTGAACATCAGGAAGTTCACGGTTCACACATTGCTGAAGCCTGGCTTGGAGAATTTTAAGCATTACTTTGGCCCAGGAACTGCTAATGAATGTACAGTGCAGTGGTGGTTAAAGAAGTTTTGCAAAGAGAGCCTTGAAGATGAGTGTAGTGGCCAGCCATTGAAAGTTGATGACAATTGAGAGCCATCATCGAAGCTGATCCTCTTAGACAACCACTCAAGAAGTTGCTGAAGAACTCAAAGTCGACCATTCTGTGGTCCTTTGGCATTTGAAGCAAATTGAAAAAGTGTAAAAACTTGATAAATGGATGCCTCATGAGCTGACTGAAAATTAAAAAAAAATAATTTGAAGTGTCGTCTTCTCTTATTTTATGCAACAATGACCGTTTCTCGATTGAACTGTGAAATGTGATGAAAAGTGGATTTTATATGGCAACTGGTGATGACCAGCTCAGTGGTTGAACAGAGAAGAAGCTCCAAAGCCAAACTTGCGCCAGAAAATGGTCATGGTCACTATTGGGTGATCTGCTACTGCTCTGGTGCACTATAGCTTTCTGAATCTTGGTGAAACCATTACATCTGAGAAGTATGCTCAGCAAATCGATGAGATGCACCGAAAACTGCAACGCCTACAGCTGGCATTGGGCAACAGAGTGGGCCCAATTCTTCTGCACTACAATGCCCGACTGCACGTCACACAACCAACACTTCAGAAGTTGAATGAATTGGGCTACGAAGCTTTGCCTCATCCACCATTACCTGACCTCTCGCCAACTGACTACCACTTCTTAAAACATCTCCACAACTGTTTTCAGGCAAAACGCTTCCACAACCTGAGGAGGCAGAAAATACTTTCCAAGAGTTCGTCGAATCCTGAAGCACAGATTTTTATACTACAGGAATAAAGGAACTTATTTCTAATTAGCAAAAATGTGTTGATTGTAATGGTTCCTATTTTGATTAATAAAGATGTTTGAGCCTAGTTATAATGATTTAAAATTTACAGTCTGAAACTTCAATTACTTTTGTACCAAACTAATACTTTAAAATATAGAATATGATGAGTGTTGTAAGTAGGAATGTAGTTGATTTGATTGTAACTAGGTCATTTACAGCCTAGAGATAGAGTTATGGCCCTTCTTGTCATTAGTATCTTTGAAACATCATTCTCTCCATTTCTGTAGTCTCCCATTTTAGCTGTCGAGACCAAAGACCGAAACACATAATGCACTTTTGTTGGTTGATTCCTGTGAGAGGGGACGATTCAGTTTTTTTAGACCTTTAGAAAAAGATATGGAAGGATGAGAAGCTCTTAAGATACATCTGTAACAGATGAATCAAAAACTTGTGGTCATAAATCTCTGGAGTGGGTAACACCTCTGTGTTACATTTTTAACCTTTTGGGTCCACTTTCAAGTACTGTCGTTTAAAAAGTACTACCTACAACAAAAGGCAGGTCTTATTTTGTTTCTAATTCCCTCAGAGAACATAATTTGATCCAGATGGTTTGCTGCTAGACTGCAAGTAACATTCAGCAAGCCTTGTTCATATACAAAGTTGTACTTAGGTTAATTTTATTTTTCATCTTTAATTTGTTTAGGGTATTTTCTCCTCCCCTTATTTTTGGGATGATAGTATAGAAGCAGACTAACACATGCAATTTTTGCCAATCGTAGTATAATTATTCAGTAGGGCAACTGCAGTAAACTTAAAATACTTACTGAATGTAGTAATGTCTTGCCAAGCACCATGAGGTAAATAGCAGAGGGAGAAGGCATCTCCATCTTCCATGATCTTAGGGGTGTTAGGGATATAGGAATAATCTATATGAAAAGTATTAGATAACAGAAGGGAATAGTAGATGAATTTTTCTTATTTGTTGTCTTGTTATTCTTGGTGGGACAGCATCGTATTGCTCAAGGAGGTTAAGATTAAAAGTTGAGAACCATTGGAATAAATGCAATGTAGCCGAGTTGTAAAATGTGCTTTGAAATTCAGTATAGTGTTTTCAAAACTTTGGGTTTTGTAACCCACAGTAAAAATTATTTTCCATTATGACTGAGTAAACACATGTATATGTAAGTATTTATGTAAAACTGAAACAAAGTTTTCAAAATAATACTTTCTAAAGCATCTATTTGCACTCTGATAATCTCTTCTATTCCAGATCCTCTCTCTCCCGCACCACCCTTCCTCTCCCTTCTTCCTTCCCATCCTTTCTCATTCCCTTAACAGCCCACTGTATAATTTTACAGATCTGTGTGGCTACTGTGCTCGGCACTGAGGTTATTGTGAGTAGGCAGAAATAGTTTGGCTTTCAAAGATCTTACAATCAATTGAGAAAAATAGACAAAAACATTAACATAAGGTGATCAGTATTCTAATATGTAAAATACAGGCTAAGCAGCCCATTCATTCAATTATTCAGAAAGTATTTACAGTCGTTCCCCTGTATCCATGGGGCATTTGGTTCTAGGACCTGTTGTGGATAGCAAAATCCGTGTATGCTCAAGTCTCATGGTCACCCCTCAGTCTCTGTGGATTCTTCATGTGCAAATTCCAGTTCAGCATCCAGGGCTTCAGCCAACCACAGATCATATACTGTTTATGGATGTGGAACCCGTGGATTCAGAGGACTGACTACATTCAGCATCTCTTTTATGCCGAGAACTGTGTTAGGTACTATGGATTCAGCAGTGAACAAAACAAGCTAAATTCTTTTCTGACTGGAGTTTACATTCTGTTGTGAGTGACTGACAGTAGTTAAATGTATACAAGAAACAAGTAAGAATGAGTTAATTCCAGATAGTGGTTTGTGAGATGGTGGTGGTAAAACAGGGTAATGTGATAAAGATGAATGAAAAGGTAACCTTGGATTGGATCCTCAGGTAGGGAGGTGACATTTCAGCTGAGCTCTGAATAATACTAAGAGCCAGCTGTGTGAAGATATGTGAGCTGAACTTTGTAGGTAGAGGGAATAGAAAGTTCATATCTTGCAGAAGAGGCATATACTTGGTCTTACAGTATTAGCAAAGTCTTCCTGAAGAGAGGAATTTAAAAAGACAGCTTATACCCAAGAGGAAATCAGACAATTAGTGTTCAAGAGGATTTCACAGGAGGAAGAGGGCAATGTGAGTTACAGTGTTTGGGGCAGGTTTCACGGATATGGTGAGAGTTGGAGAGTGAGTAGGAGTTAGATGTATGGAAAGGTGGAAGAAGGACTTTTGGGCAGAGTAAGGTATAATCAGTTACATGGATGTGGGAATGCGAGGCCTTATTAGAATGTAGGATCCTTATTAGGATCCTTTTACAAGGATCAGCAGAAGAGATGTGGGGCCAAATTAAGGTGGGCCTTGTTTGAGAGAATCGGATAATGTAAGCAGGGATTAGTGAAATGATGAAATCAGTTTATGGGTTGAAAAAAAATGACCAAGTGAAATGATAGGCTAGAGAACAGTGGATCACTGATCCTTTAGCCCTTTAGTATGCCTCCTCTTCCCAGTGTGAATTTAGAGAGTTGGTTTTGTACTTTTTGTCAGTTTCCTGATTAATTTGACAGCTGCAAATTTTCAGCTGCCTTGTGGTCACCTATCTGCCTAACCAGTTAGTATAGCATTAAGGGCTCAGTCCTGGTGTGTGCCAACTAATTTACTTTATTTCAGAGTTAAACAATGCATATGTGAGTCTGGTTAGAAAAGGAGATCACAGTGGTAATCAGAAAGAGAAGAGCTGTCTTAGTTAATGTATTAGTGTTTAAGAAAAACTAACTTCTTTTATTGATGATGGGTTACTAACAGTTTCTTATTGTTCATTATTCTTTATCAAACGTTTGAGAAAGTCCTTGGGCCAGCCGGACTTTTTGTTAGGAAGAAGGAAGAGCTGTAGGATATAAGTCCAAACCATGAAAGGACTAACTATATAAGGTCCATATGTATGTGCTTCCATATCCCCAAAATAAAAAATAACAGGTTGCCTCTGGAAGATTGTTTTGAGTTACAAGTAGAAAGAAGTACTTCTTTACATGGTATGAAGTAAATTCAAATCATTAATTACTCTAGGAGAGTACAAAAGCCATATTTATCATGAAGGTGTTAGGATGGAGACAGGTTTATAAATCATTTAGCATTCAATAGTTATTTGAGTACCTGCTATGTGCTAGGCCTTGAGCTTTGGTCTGGGCACTGGGAAATAAATACATTGATAAGTAAATCACAACAAAATCTTTTTCCTTTTGGAAATTATATTCTAGTGAAAGAGTCATACAATAAACAAATATACAGGTAAAATGTAGAGCATGTCAGATGATCAGAAGTGCTCTGGAGAAAAATAAAGCATAGAAGAAGGGTAAGAGGGGCAAGGTTGTGTTTGGGGCATTGGAATTTAAAATAGAGTGATTGGGGAAAACCTTATTGAGAAGTTGACATTGAGCAAAGATCTAATAGAGGTATATATAGTAAGCAGTCAAGGTTGCCAGGGTCAGGTGGGACAGTAGGAGGTGACCTGGAGGAGGGGCTCACAGGACAGGTTGTGTAGGATTCTGTGGACTATTGTAATGATTTTGACTTTGATTCTGAAACAGATGATAAACCACTCTTGGCAGTAGAGTAATGACATGGTTTTGACTTAAGTTTTAAAGAATAATTATGCCTGTCATTTGGGACAAGGGTTGGGGGGGGACAGATCATTTGGGAAATTTATTGCAAGAATCCATCTGATATGTAATGTAAGGGAAGACTCAATATAAAGTCTCTCCTTTTTGAAGATGAAAAAATAATCTCTCAATGAATCTCTTGGGGGTCTGAGTCATTTGTCTACAAAAGAGCATTTCGTTTTGATCAGTTGAAAAAGTTTACATGCTGATTATGTTTGATTCTTTGGTATTGCTAACTTAGTAAGTGCTAATACGAATTGTATGGTTTGATTCTTTAGATGGCCGCCAAGAGCGAGTTATGTTCGACAAAATTACATCCCGAATCCAGAAGCTTTGTTATGGGCTCAATATGGACTTTGTTGATCCTGTAAGTAAATAGGATTTATATCTTGTGTTGCTTGTTTCATGTGATTCCATTTACTTGTCTCTTACCTCTTCCCCTTCACTCTCTTGCTATATATACATATTTTGGTGTGGTATTCTCTTACAGCCTTGGATGTAAAATGTGAATTTATTGTTTAAAACTTTTTTTTATTCTGGGAATTCCTGGTGATCCAGTAATTAGGACTCTGGGCTTTCACTGCTGTGGCCCGGGTTCAGTCCCTAAGCCATGTGGCATGGCAAAAAAAACAAAACAAAAAGACAACAAGCAAACAAAAAACTCACTTTTTCCCCTAAATTTTTGTTTATGCTGTGAATTCTGACTTCTCAGAGAACTATAAAGCTGAGGAAAGAGGAAAACTTGACATTAACATTTCACTTAGGGGCTTCCTTGAGTAAATTATTTTATTCATAAGTGCAAAAATCTGTAGTAAAACTTGTTTGAAATTGTGGTCATTTGGGTAGAAATTGGTTTGAAATTTGCTTTTTTTGTTATCCATATGGAAAGGATACGTTAAAGTAATATAGAGTTCACAGCCAACCTTTAAATTCAGGAGAGCCATAAGCAAGTTGCTCTGCTTTTCTCTTCAGCTTCTGTAGCTCCTCTACTCTAGACCTGCAGCATCCCTTATCTAGACTGCTGTCCATAGTGGTCTCCAAACTGTCCTCCAGGTCTTCCTCACCTTGCCATCTTCCAATCCATATTCCACATGACTTTCAAAATGATCTTACTAAATAGAGTCTCTAATAATCTTTTTCTTAAAACTCATATTGCCCCATCCTTGTTTAGATATTTTATCTATATTACTATCCTGAATAGTCATTGGAAGGAGTGATGCTGACGCTGAAGCTCCAATACTTTGACCACTTGATTTGAAGAGCTGACTCATTGGAAAAGACCCTGATTCTGGGAAAGATTGAGGGCAGGAGGAGATGGGGGTAACAAATGATGAGATTGTTGGATGGCGTCACTGACTCAATGAACATGAGTTTGAGCAAACTCTGGGAGATGGTGAAGGGCAGGGAAGTCTGGCATGCTGCAGTTCATGGGGTCGTAAAGAGTCGGATATGACTTAGTGACTGAACAACAACATCTGTATTACTGTAGCACTTGCCCTGGCCTCATAGCATTAACCACCTAGTATAGAATTTAACTATATGTTCCTAGCCTCCCCCAGAATTGTTGAGGAGGCCTGTATCTTGTTCTTGCGATATCCACAATGCTTAACACATACATAATTAGAAGCTTGATAAATATTGAATTGACCAAATGGTCGAAAGAAAATAATTTTATACAGCTTTAAGATATATTTATTATCATTTCCCTTTTACATTTAAATACTACATTTCCCTTTTACATTTAGAATATTAGAGTTGGAACAAACCTGAGAGATCATCTTATCTCCCTTGTTTTATAGATAAGAAAGGTTCAAAGAGAAGGGGGATGACTAGTACAAGTGAGTGAGAGTATAGGAAGAAGAATATTGGTATCTTGACTCCTAGGTGTTCTGTTGCCAGTTGCATACATTTCAGAGCGCAAGGGTGCTGGAGCCAACATGAGCATTCTAGGGTAGATGAACAAATCTCCATGCTTATATGGAGTGGTTATTAGCACATGGATGTTGTTTTATTCTGAGTTCTGATTACTTGCCTTGTAGCACCAGAAAGTGTTTAGAAGACTTCATTACTCTTTTACTGAACATGACTATCTGCTGAGAAGAAAATGATCAGGAGAAACTTGAGTTTAGGTCTAACATGTAATTGGAATAAATTTTAAACTAGTAATTACACTTTTTTTTTTTGAGAGAGGCATGCTTTGGTCAACTGGGAAATGACATTCATTTTCTGTTGGATTTAGTTCAGTTCAGTTGCTCAGTTGTGTCCGACTCTTTGCGACCCCATGAATCACAGCATGCCAGGCCTCCCTGTCCATCACCAACTCCCAGAGTTCACACAAACTCATATCCATCGAGTCGGTGATGCCATTCAGCCATCTCATCCTCTGTCGTCCCCTTCTCCTCCTGCCCTCAATCCCTCCCAATATCAGAGTCTTTTCCAATGAGTTAACTCTTCGCATGAGGTGGCCAAAGTACTGGACTTTCAGCTTTAGCATCATTCCTTCCAAAGAACACCCAGGACTGATCTCCTTCAGAATGGACTGGTTGGATCTCCTTGCAGTCCAAGGGACTCTCAAGAGTCTCCTCCAACACCACAGTTCAAAAGCATCAATTCTTCGGCACTCAGCTTTCTTCACAGTCCAACTGTCACATCCATACATGACCACTAGAAAAACCATAGCCTTGACTAGATGGACCTTTGTTGGCAAAGTAATGTCTCTGCTTTTGAATATGCTATCTAGGTTGGTCATAACTTTCCTTCCAAGGAGTAAGTGTCTTTTAATTTCATGGCTGCAGTCACCATCTGCAGTGATTTTGGAGCCCAGAAAAATAAAGTCTGACACTGTTTCCACTGTTTCCCCATCTATTTCCCATGAAGTGATGGGACCGTATGCCATGATCTTCGTTTTCTGAATGTTGAGCTGTAAGCCAACTTTTTCACTCTCCTCTTTCACTTTCATCAAGAGGCTTTTTAGTTCCTCTTCACTTTCTGCCATAAGGGTGGTGTCATCTGCATATCTGAGGTTATTGAGATTTCTCCCGGCAGTCTTGATTCCAGCTTGTGCTTCTTCCAGCCCAGTGTTTCTAATGATGTACTCTGCATAGAAGTTAAATAAGCAGGGTGACAATATACAGCTTTGATGTACTCCTTTTCCTATTTGGATTGATCTTTTTTTTTCCTTTGTGGCCACACAGCTTGGGCAACCTTAGTTTCCATCAGGGATTGAACTCCTGCAGTGGAAGCTCGGAGTCCCAACCACTGGACATTCAGGGATTCCCTAATCTGTTTTTTTCTTTTTTTTTGAGATTCAGTAAATACATACACATATACAGCTTAGATTGGTGTGCTACAGTCCATGGGGTTGCAAAGAGTTGGACATAACTGGGCAACTGAACAGCAGCAACATACAACTTAGAATTTGTCTTTCTTGACTTGGGCATTGTGTATTTTAAAAAGGGGTGCCTCTTACAGTATGGTCTTGAAAACAGTGAAATGTAGTGAGGTTGAATGGGATATGGAGCCAGAAGACTTAGACATTAAAAACCTTGGGCAAGTCCCCGTAACCTGGTTCCTCATGTAAAGTGGGGATAATTATAATACCCATCTCACAGGTAATTGTGAAATGTCAGAGAAGATTATGAAAGTTGAGATATTTTGTGAAGTGTTAAAGAAGTGAAGTGAAGTGAAAGGCATTCAGTTGTGTCCGACTCTTTGCGACACCACGGATTGTAGCCCGCCAGGCTCCTCTGTCCATGGAATTCTCCAGTCAAGAATACTGGAATTGGTTGCCATGCCTTTCTCCGGGGGATCTTCCTGACCCAGGGATGGAACCAGCATTGCAGGCAGATTCTTTACCGTCTGAGCTACCAGGGAAGCCATTCACACCAGGGAGGTGTTAAAGGGTAGCCATTAAATTATCTAACTGCTCAGTCCCAATTCTAGCTTACACTTTGATCTCCTTTCACTAGACTGATTAAAGTTTGATTTGTTTGCTTTCCTGTACTTGTCCTTAGGAATAATTGGGGGAAAATAGGTAAGTATATGGCCTGAACCATGATTATATACAGAAAATTTGAATGAAAGATGGGAAAATACTTATAGAAAAATTGGTCTGTTTTCAGCTGTTTCCCTATGTGTCTGTTAATCTTTGTAAAGCTCTACTTAGACTTTAAAACTAATTTTCTTCTTTTCTTCACTCCTTCCTCCCTTGCCCACTCCCTGCCTCTCTCCCCTCTCTCTCTCCCTTACCCCTCTCCCTCTTTCCTTCCTTCTTTCTTTGGACGCTTCATTATATATGTAGTATGCATTTTCTAGCAGCTCTATTCACTTATGAAGTCTCATTACTAAATTTTCCACAGTGTACAATTCTGAAAGATGATTTTTCATAAAAGGAAATTATCTTTTATTTTGATATAAATTTGATTGTTTTCTTCATTGCTGTTTTAAGGAAGATGTTGATTTTTGGAAAAGCACAAGTAATTCTTAGCTTTGCTTTTATAGGCTCAGATCACTATGAAGGTAATCCAAGGCTTATACAGTGGGGTCACTACTGTGGAACTGGATACTTTGGCTGCTGAGACAGCCGCAACCTTGACTACTAAGCACCCTGACTATGCCATCCTGGCAGCAAGGATTGCCGTCTCTAACTTGCACAAAGAAACCAAGAAAGTATTCAGTGGTGAGTCTAGAAGAAAAAGAAAGACTTTAGTATTCTCAGAAAATGTATAGGCATACTAGAATGAAACCTTGAGTATCAAAAGAAAAGTTATATCTTGTTTAAAAAAGCGAAGTGTGCAAGTTGATGGCAGAGGGAGACTAGAACTTCCTGTTTCTCCATGCTGCTCATCTGCTGCATGGAAGGGTCAGTGAAAACTTTTCTTTATCTTTTTGTTCTCTCTCTATTTTTTTTTTTTTTGAAGCTCCTCTTTACATGCTTGGTGGTGGTATGGTTGGAAAAAAAAATTATTGATAATTCCTAGGTTAAAGAAAATGTTACAGTCAGTCTTTTGTCACCATTAGTCATCACTCCCATTTTACAGCTCAGAATGTGGGCAAAAGACAGTTAAATAATTTGTTAAGTATATAAAAAGTGATATGTAAGAAGTCAGCTGGTAGACTGAGAGTAGAAATCTTTTGGCTCTCAATTCCAGATCTTTTATGTGGGACTTTAAACATTATATCTCCCTCTTCAGTAGATTTATAAGAGTAAAGATATCAGATCTTCCAAAATTGATCTATGGATTCAAGTCAGTGTCAGAATGCCAGCTTTGTATGTGTCTGTATTATATGTAAACTCAGGGGACCAAATATCTGCTATGATGTCTGAAAGAGAGAGAGCTTTTTACTCAATGTGCATTTATAGAAGTAAAATCCTTGAGATGATAGATTTTGAATTTTAAGTTGAGTTTCTGTTTTGTTAGGATAAAAGAAAACTTGAGATTATAATTTATTCTTTTATTTATTTTCACCTAATAAATCCTTAATGGGGTAAGATGTTAGAATCATCTGGCAGTCTTTTTCAAAGAGCATATGCTATACTATAAGAGCATATGCTCACTCCAACTCTGGAAAGTTATTTCTTTAAGGGTTTCCTTATTTTACTTATGTAAATTTCCGTGTATATTTATATAACATGTATTTGTCCATTGAGCACTGTCTTTGCTAGGTACTAAGGTGAGTTGGGATGAAAAACAGTTGAGAACCACTTTTAAATTGTTAACCTGAGTATTGAACTTGCTGTTAAGTGATTTTGGTATTTTAATTTTCTGTTGTTTTGTTTTTAGATGTAATGGAAGACCTCTTCAACTATATAAACCCACACAATGGCAAACACTCTCCCATGGTGGCCAAGTCAACATTGGATATTGTTTTGGCAAATAAAGATGTATGTAGAATGCTTTTCTGGTGAAAAAGCTTTTATAGGTTTTTTTTTTTTAAGGCAATGAACACATTTAAAAAAATTTAAACACTATGATAAGTGATAGAGGTAAAAAGTAATTCTCCTTCTCTGAATCCTAGTTTTCTTGTCTAGAAAGAATAGCACTTTGTCATTTTAAAATGTATTTTTCCAGAATTGTTCTATAACACATGGTGTATGTACATTTATTTTGCCTTTTAGTGGTAATGTACTGTGCATACTATTCTTTCTAATATTTTTTCACTTACAGGTGTATCTTAGAGATAGTTCTTTATTAGCATTTATGAATTTACCTTGTTCTTTTTAACACCTGCATAGCATTCTATCCTATAGCCATATCATCACTATATATATATATGTAAGAATTGATCTAGTGATGAATATTTGTTTCCATTTATCACTGCAGTCGCTATTCTCATATGGTAGTGAGTTGCTTATAGATGAGTATATTGGTGAGGTAAATCCCTTCAGTGGAATTGCTGAGCCAAAAAGTATGTGCGTTCAAAATTTTGGTAGACATTGCCAAACTGACTTCCAAAAAGGTTGCTCAGATAAAATTTTGGAAGATCTTCTTGCTCAGCAACTTAAAAATTATCCATTTGTGTTTCAATTCCTTTCTTAACTACATTTCAGAGGACAGAGGGAAAGATGGGTAGATCCAGCCAGGCCCTTTGCACACGGAATTTATTTACCATGCATATCTGCACAGATTAGAAATCAGTTTTAACTGAAGGTAATAGAGTGATTCGTTGGCTATCTGTAAATATGTATCACATGTTAAAGAGACTGAGAGAAAACTGAGTGAGTTGTTTGTGTTCATGTGTATTATCTTGAAGATAGGTGAGAAACAAAAATTAATGACATCAAAAACTTGTATCTAAAATATAAATTTTGATAATCAAGTATCTCAGTTCTCCATAAATCATGCAAAGCCCCTACCTGCCTTTGGCAACAAAGATGCCCTTAAAAGTTTAAGAGAAAGTGAGGAGTTTTGTATAGATTTTTCTAGTCCTTGGACATGGATCCTTATATGGCAACACTGATAGTATTTTGAAAAATTGGCTCTATTTTCCTCTATCCAAAATGATTATTAGTACCTAATTGCTTTCTTTCCTTTAAATGGCTTTATAGCCTACAAAAGCTCTGTAACAATGGCCAGTTCTGCTTTAAAACATCACTGTCACAGCAATATTTTGTTCAAAACCTGTTAAAGGACTATGGATTTGATTAGCCTTAGAATTAATGTAATTGTTTATCATATATTGTTATGTACAGTTTAAAATGGAAAATAAAGATATGTATTAGTATTTATATGGCTCCAATACTTTTGGATTAATAGCCAATCTAAAAACATGTTTTAGGATGATAATATAGTCCCTTTTATGCTCATATTCTTTCCCTTTTTAGAGATACTGTAAGCACAATAGGGAAAGTCACATTTATGTTTTTACTTATGTACAACTTATATGTTTTCTTCTAGTCTTTTAATGTATGTGTTTTTAAGCCTAGTTAGGATACTCAATTTATATAATTTTTTTCCTTAATATTAGGTATGGATTTCTATTCTACAACAATAATACTTAGTGTTATCTCTTGTATCCTGTATCAATTTTAGTTCTGAAATCAGGGCTGAAAGGTAACAAATTTTGTGAAAATAAGTCTAATTATCTTAATTATGGGTTTTTGTTTTTTTAAACCTTCACCAGCGCCTGAATTCTGCAATTATCTATGACCGAGATTTCTCTTATAATTACTTTGGCTTTAAGGTAAATAATGGGTTTCAAATAAGTGGGAATTCCTTCTTCAGTTAGGAAATGCAGTTTTTTGTTTATGTTTTAGTGATATAATTATAAAGGTAGTAATTTGTTGGGAGTTGGGATGGTCCTGAGGGATTAGTGTGGTTAGGGTAGTGGTGATTGTTTGAATTAAAGAAAGATAGCTTATTCATTTGCAGTTTTCAAATTTTCCAAATACTATTTCTGGATACCTGTGGAGTTATGCAAGTAATTTGTCAGAATGATTCAATATTATTCTGTATATGCAACAACTATTTATTGAATTCCTACTATGTGCTAAGTGATTTTCTAGGTACTTTTTTGTTGATAAACTGTTATATAGTGATTGAGAATGTGGATGCTGATGTCAGACCACCTAGGTTCAAATCACTGCTTCATTTCTTATTAGCAAGGTACTTAATCCCTTTGTCCTTCAGTTTTCTCATCTTTAGAATGGGGATAATAATAAAATTTCAATATCAAATGCTCTTGAAGTTTAAGTGAGTGTGTGTTTGTTGCTTTGATCAGTACCTAGGCTGTTATAAGGATTTTATAAATGTTAATGATATGAACCATTATAATATAGTGAATACCACAACTTCTGCTATTAACATTATACATATTAATGTAGAGTTAGCTTTTTCCAGAAATTTTCAGGCATTCTTTTCCGAAAAAATAGTCAATTGATAATGTTCTAAGCTAAAGCTAGTAAATTTAAATATGATATTCTTGTCATTTAAGATTATTTTAAAAACTGAGTAGATTTAAACAGTTGCATATTGTGAATGATATGTCTACTATGTCTTTAAAAACTATGCTCTGGAAGTTTTTCGGTTGTTTTGCTTTTTCTAGACACTGGAGCGATCCTATTTGTTGAAGATCAATGGGAAGGGTGAGACATGAATGTGTTTGTGTGTTATATTTTCTGTTCATTGTATTGAAAATAGAACTTTAAGCTATTTGCCTTAACATTTCTATTTAAACTCTAAGTAACACTTTAAACTTTAGGTTTAGTTTATGAATAATCTTGCTGCTTATTGGTATAAAATTTTTTAAATTTCTTTTGTTGTTCCTTTTTTTAGACTCAAGTACATATCTCAGCCTAGTTTTCATGTAAAAAATTTATCTTGTTTTTAGTGGCTGAAAGACCACAACACATGTTGATGAGGGTATCTGTGGGGATTCACAAAGAAGATATTGATGCTGCTATTGAAACCTACAACCTTCTTTCTGAGAAGTGGTTTACCCATGCCTCTCCCACTCTCTTCAATGCTGGTACCAACCGCCCACAACTTTCTAGGTATATGTCACCTATAGTCACTTTTAACATCCTAAAATGCTTTTGACTAGGGAAATAAACCTTGACCTGAAGAAACTAGACAGTTCATCACATAAAAATTAATTTGATAAACATTTAATCATTAAATGAGATTTACTTTCTGAAAAACTCTCTTATTGCATTGTGGTAAACAAATTGATGAGAGACAAACGCCAGTAGTGAAATTTTAAGCTTGTTTCTGGTGATGGTTGTACAACTCTGTAAATATACTAAAACCCATCAGTTGTACACTTTAAATGGAGAATTGTATGGTATGTGAATTATATCTCAATAAAGTATTTTCTGATAATAATTAGAGGATTCTAGTAGTAGTCTGTATGAGAGTAGGTATTTTGGGTTAGGGAAGTGAAAGTAGAGATTGAGAGAAGTAGACTGATTTAAGAGATTTAGGAGGTAAAATTGACAGAATTGATGATTTGAATGAGTCATTCAAAGAGTGGTTCCTGAGTTTATGGGTAAATAACAAGATTTATTATGGTGTCATTTTCTGAGAAAGGAAACACTGGAACAGAGTCCAGTAATGTATTAAAAAAAAAAAAAAACAGCTAATACACCCTAAGCAAGTTGGGTTATCCCAGGAATTGAAGAATATGCTAACATCAAAAAGTGTATTAATGTAATTCATTGCCCTAACATTTTATATCATTTAATACTTTCATAAAAAAATAGCAAAATAGATGTAGAAAATAACTTCCTTTCTTTGGTAAAAGATATCCACTAAAAACTTAGATCTGTTGGACCTCTGTTTTTAGCATTGTAGTGGAGGCCTGAGCCAGCATTGTAATTGTAAGATAAGAAAAAAAATGGTTGGAAATGAGGGAATGAAACTAATGATTCCTCAAGAGCATCTATAGACAAGTTATTAGAAGTAAAAGGATTTCAGCAGAATGTGTGTGTGTGTACGTTAATTGCTCAGTTGTGTCCGACTCTTTGCAATCCCATGGACTATAGCCTGCCAGGCTCGTCTGTCCATGGAATTCTCCAGGCAAGAATACTGGATTGGGTAGCCATTCCCTTCTCCAGGGAATCTTCCTGACCCAGGGATCAAACCTGGGTCTCCTGCATTGCAGGCAGATTCTTTACCATCTGAGACACCAGGGAAGCCCTTCAGTAGAATATCTGGATATAAATTCAACATAAGTTAATTAATTGAATTTTTGTACTTTAGCTGTTAGAAGATTTAAGGAGCTTCCCATGACTCAGTGATAAAGAATTCGCCTGCCAATGCAGAGGACATGGGTTCAATCCCTGTGTTGGGAAGATCTCTTAAAGAAGGATGTGGCAACCCATTCTAGTGTTCTTGCCTGTGATATCCCATGGACAGAGGAGCCTGGTGGGCTACAGCCCATGGGGTTGCAAAAGAGTTGGACACAGCAAATAAAAAACGAAACCAAAAAAAGAAGATTTAAATTTTAAAATGTGTAATAGTGGAAGGTACTCAGGAATAAATCTAATGAAAGGTGTGCAAGGCTTTTAAGGAAAAAATTCTAAAACGTAATTGAAGGACATTATATAACAAATCGAGAGTGATCATATTTTCATAAATGGATTTAATGTTATAACAATGTCAGTTTTTCCCAAGTTAATCTACAGATTCAGTGTAATTCCAGTCAGAATTTCAACATGCTGATTCTAAAATAAATATGGAGGAGCAAATGGCTAAGAATAATCTAGTGCTGGTCAAATACACCAAATCCTAATCCCTGAAATTTATAAATGTTACCTTATAAGGAAAAACAGTTTTTCAGGTATGACTAAGATCTTTTTTTTTTTTTAATCACAAATAATACTTTTAATTATTTAGCTTCTTAGAGTATCCACAAAACAGAAACTGACAAATCCATATTATTATTTAGTCAGATAGTTGTTTCTGACTCTTTTGCAAATCCATGGACTGTGGCCCGCCAAGCTTCTCTGTCCATGGTATTTTCCAGGCAAGAATATTGGAGTGGGTTGTCATTTTCCCCCTCCAAGAAAGATCTTGACATAGGGAGATTATCCCAAATTATTCAGGTGGGTCCTGAATCTAATAAAAAATATCCTTATAAGACAGAGGCTAAGGGAAATATAAGACATACAGAGAAAAGAAGGCAGTATGTAGATAGAGACAGAAATTGGAGTGAGGTAGCTATAAGCAGAGGAGCCCAGAAGCTGGCTCGTCTAGGAATGTTCTCCACTAGAGCCTCTGGAGGAATGTTCTTGATTTTGGCCCAGTGAAACTGATGCTGAGCTTCTTACCTCCTAAACTGTGAGAGAATTAATTTCTATTTTAAGCCACCAAGTTAGTGGCATTTGTTAGGGTAGCCACAAGAAATTAATATAAATAGCAAGATAGTTTTGAAGAAAAAGTCCTGCTATATTCAGGACTACTATAAATCTATGTTTATCTATCCTAGAGTAAACACCCTACTTTGTGGATTGTATGAGAACTTGATGAATAACAGATGTCATTGCATTTCATTGGGAAAACAGTACTAGGAAAATCGGTTATCCTATAGGGAAATGTATAATTAGATTTCCTTTCTTTATGTCATATACAGAAATAAATTCAAGAAAAAAATATAAATATGAAAGTAAAATCTTTTAGAAGAACATGTAGAAAAAATAAATATTTTCCTCCCCAGCTTTTTAATATGAATTTCAAACATTTAGAAAAATTTGAAGAAAAGGAGTGAACTCCACTCATACACCCACTTATGCCTAGATTTTAAAAAGTACTGATATTTTGCATATACATGTATTTTTTATTTTTGTCTTTAAAATTAAAAATATTTTTGGCTAAGTCATTTGACAGCGAGTTGCAGACGTCATAACTATCAACTTACATCTTGATAGAATATATATGACCTCCGAGGAGTGAAAGGTTTCTTAAAATAGATATAATAAGCAAACAACATAAAGGACAAATTGACTACATTAAAATTTTAAACTTCAGCAAACCAAATACAGTGAAAAAGATTTCAGACGGTGAGAGGAAACTTGCAATGTACGTTAACTGTTGAAAGATTATAAGAAAAAGACACAAAACCAAATAGAAACATGGGCTAATTTGTAGAAGAAACTGATTGGCTGTTAAACACGTGAGATGATGTTAAACTTTGCTTTTAATTAAGAAAGTGAAAATTAACATCATAATGAGATATTTCATACCCAACAGATTGATACAAGTTAAAAGGCTGATGAACTAAGTATTGGTAAGCATGTGGGCAGGCTCATGCATTGATTGATATAGTATACTTACTCATTCACTTTGGAGACTCTTTAGTAAAGTGGAACACATGCATATCTTTTGACTCAGAAATTCCTTTCCTAGGTTTACACCCTATAGACAATCCTTAGATATAAACACAAGGAGATATGTTTAAAAACTTCCACAGGAGCATTGTTTAGAATAGCAAACAAGTTGGAAATAATCTAAATGTCCACCAGCAGGCAAATGGACAAATATATTGGTATATTCATACAATGGAATACCTTACAGCAATGAAAATAAACTAGTCCTATATTAGTAGGAATGACTCTCTAAAACAATACTGAGTTAAATAAAAGCAGGTTGCAGAACAATAGTATGAAACCAGAAATTTTTTAAAAATGTGGAACATATGTAAATGCTAAAGGAACGTAGAAAGCATGGAAACAGCATATATTATATATATATATTATATTAGGTTATATTTGTAGTATCAAATTTCTTGAGGCAGATGGTAAGTACAAAGTATATGTTATAAATTCTCTGTTATTTGTGAATGTCTGAATATTCAGTAGAAAAAGTCAAAAGATAAAGTCTATTTGTTTGGATGAATATTAAAGTTGGTAAAAGGAATCATTGGTAGAATAAGGGTCCTGGAGTAGGAGGATGAGATCCAAATCACAGGTAGAAGGATTGTCTTTAAAAAGACTGTAAGGGAGCTAAATTTTGATGGACATATCAAATTTGGTTCATTATTGGATCGGTGGGGTTTTTTTTCATAAATGTTTAAATTTCTTGGCTTGAAAAGATGTTAAGTATGCTTAGGAATTTATATCAGAAAATGTTATAATGACACATTTGTAATCCGGTGAATAGGTAAGCTAATATTTACCTATCCCTAAGACTTTCATGTAGGCTCATCATCTAGAGTAGATGGCAAGATGATTTTAAAACAATGTATGCTGATATGTTTCATTGTGTCATATCCAGGTTTTGGTTCTTTTTCCTTCTAAAAACATCTAAAAAATTTTTTTTTTCCTTCTAAAAAAAAATTTGTAAGTTTTAGATCATTTATTTGCCTTATTCTCTTTGAATTACATAGTTGTTTTTTGACTCTCCTTCATTTCCTTGCTGAATTGTGACTTTTTCCCCCTATAGCTGTTTCCTTCTGAGTATGAAAGATGATAGCATTGAAGGCATTTATGACACTCTAAAGCAGTGTGCATTGATTTCCAAGTCCGCTGGTGGAATTGGTGTTGCTGTGAGTTGTATTCGAGCTACTGGCAGCTACATTGCTGGGGTAAGCTTCTGTTGTGTGACTAAAAATATGTGGCTGGAGGGACTCAAGTCCATAAACAACCAGGGTTGTGGTTGAGAAGGCATTTGCGGGAGTGTGGGAGACCTGGATCTCTGTTAATTACTAGCTGGCTGTGCAACTTACAATGAGTGAGTTCACTACTTCTATCTTATTAGAGGTTGGTTAGTTGGGCTCTAGGGTCCTTTTTCCCACTCCAGTATTCTTGCCTGGAAAATCCCATGGACGGAGGAGCCTGGTAGGCTGTAGTCCATGGGGTCGCTAAGAGTCGGGCACGACTGAGCGACTTCACTTTCACTTTTCACTTTCATGCATTGGAGAAGGAAATGACAACCCACTCCATTATTCTTGCCTGGAGAATCCCAGGGACAGAGGAGCCTAGCGGGCTGCCGTCTGTGGGGTTGCACAGAGTCGAACACGACTGAAGCGACTTAGCAGCAGCAGCAGGGTCCTTTTTAGCTCAGATTTTGGAATTCTGATTTACTTTAGCAATAATAATATTAATAGCTTTTATTATTCATTGCTTCAGTTCAGTTCAGTCGCTGAGTTGTGTCCGACTCTTTGTGACCCCATGAATTGCAGCACGCCAGGCCTCACTGTCCATCACCAACTCCCAGAGTTCACTCAAACTCACGTCCATTGAGTCGGTGATGCCATTCAGCCATCTCATCCTCTGTCGTCCCCTTCTCCTCCTGCCCCCAATCCCTCCCAGCATCAGAGTCTTTTCTAATGAGTCAACTCTTCGCATGAGGTGGCCAAAGTACGGAGTTTCAGCTTTAACATCATTCCTTCCACAGAACACCAGGGACTGATCTTTAGAATGGACTGGTTGGATCTCCTTGCAGTCCAAGGAACTCTCAAGAGTCTTCTCCAACACCACAGTTCAAAAGCATCAATTCTTCGGATTCATTGCTTACTATATGCTAAATGTTATAAAAATTTTATGTGAATTACTACAACCTTATGAGATAGATAGATATTACAAACACAGTAAACTTTACTCCTTACAGTGACTTTGTGAGTATAGCCACTGTTGTTTTCATTTTACAAGTGAGGAAGCTGAAGCTTACAAAGTTAAATTACTTCCAGAGATTAGTCATTTAATATGTGATAGAGCCAGGGTTCAAGCTTAATCATTAATACTTTATGAGGGAAATTTCAGCTCTTTTAGTTCACTATTCACTGGGAGTCAAGATCATGGTTTTGGGTGGAATCTTAAAAATAATGCAAATGGATGCGTATGCATGACAGAAACAGACTCACAGATAAAGAAGACAAACTTGTGGTTACCAAATGGTCAGGGAAGCAGGGAGTGACAAATTAGGGATATGGCATTAACTGATATATAAACTACTATATATAAAATATTTAAGCAAGGATATACTGTATAGAATAGAGAATTATACCCATTGTATTATAATAACGTATAATGGAGTATAATATGCTGAAATCACATTCAGTATAAAATACTGAATCACTATGCTGTATACCTGAAACTAATAACAATATTGTAAATCAACCATACTTCAATTTAAAAAACAAAAGAAAAAAGGTAATGATTTTGAGTAAGACCTGGATTTAAATCCTGTCTCTACTAATTACTAGTAGTGTGGCCTAGTAGAAGTTATTTTACTTCTCTGAGTTGTTTCCTCCTCTATAAGGTGAAGAAAATGTCTCGCCCTATAGAAAGAGAGTCCAGAAGAAAACCATTCTGTTATGTGGTGTTCATTACCTTTCTGCTTAAAGGCTTGCCTTGAGTTAGAATGATTATTTTAAAAAATTGATAGGTATCTCATCTTCATTCTAGAATGTATTTATTGGAGAATCTCCATTTGCCTTATTGTCTTGATTTATCCACTGCATATAATTCTTACTATAAATCGCCTTGAATTCTTTTGGGAAAAATATACTGTAGTAGGGTTTTTACTCTACCCAAAGTATTTCATTATATGATGACCTTTTGAAAGTATGGGGGTTTAAATTCAACTATGCTGATTTTGGATTCGTTTGACTTATAGTTATTTCTCATCGTAAGCTAGAGATGCCATGAAATAATGTTGTACATATTTGTAATTTATTCCACAGTTTTATGTTGGGCATTATGTTTTCAAAGCAGAGGTAGAGATGGGGAGCAGATGACACTAGACTGGGAGAGAGTAATTTGCCTGCTGTTGAGCCATCTTCTTCTTTTCCTTGCTGACCCCCTCTTGTTCCTCCGGATGACTTTATCCTGTTTCTTTTTCAGACTAATGGCAATTCCAATGGTCTTGTACCGATGCTGAGAGTATATAACAACACAGCTCGATATGTGGATCAAGGTGGAAACAAGGTATGCTTTGTGAGTGAAAGCCCTAGAAATCAGAACTGAAAATCTCATATAAGCTATAATAAGATAGCTCACTATGTATGTTTCTAACAACTCTGTTTTTTTCCACTTTTATGATCAATTTAATGTGTGTATACTTTTTACTTAAAGTATAGACACTTGAAGTATACATATACAATATATATTATACATATATACCAGTCAAGCCATAGAACACAGACACCAATGTGTCTCCTTGTGTACCTTTGTATTAATCATCCATCACTCCTACACATACATACGTTATCCTTGGCTCCAGGCAGCCAGTGATCTAGTCAGCTTTCTTACAAGACAGTTTATTTGCAAAGAATTTCTAAAGTGGTGACTCATATTGATACCTTGGAGGGAGGGCATGGCGACCCACTCCAGAATTCTTGGCTGGAGAATCCCCATAGACATAGGAGCCTGGCAGGCTATAGTCCATGGGCTCGCAAACAGTTGGACACGTCTGAGCAATTAAGCACATATTGATACCTAATCTTGAAAAGGGGTTGTAATATTTTTTCTAGGTTTTTATTAAAAAAAAAAAAAAAAGACAAAAAGCAAAACTTGGCCTGTTTTATAGAGGGAAAAATAGAGAGTACTGGGCCATTTTTCCAATGTTATCAGCAGAATACTTTGCAGCCATCTAGCCTATCTAATGGAATCTGTGAGGACCTTGATAAGACATACCACCTTTTTGTGATCTTTAATAAAAAGCACAACTTATTGTCAAAGTTAAAGCAATTTTTGGGGCTTTACATACACGTCACAGAGTGTAAAGTGAGCTGCATGACAGCTGAAGAGGAAGCTTCATCTCTAGTTCACTGTGTCACTTTGGATAAATTATTTAGTCTTTCTTGTTCTACATTTTCTTTGTGTTAATTGTTCTTTTTTACACCTAGGATTGTATTGTATACTATAAAATATAAAGTAGTAGTATTTTTCTACTACTTTATATTTTATAGTACTTTTATTTGTATTATCTCATGTAATTCATTAATTGTAGTGAAGATCCAAGAAGATATTATTGAAGTGCTTTGGAAAATATGAAGTTCCTTTATTTCATTCTGATTCTGAAAAGAATGATGATTTATTTACCTTTAGCGACCTGGGGCATTTGCTATTTACCTGGAACCTTGGCATTTAGACATCTTTGAGTTCCTTGATTTAAAGAAGAACACAGGAAAGGAAGAGCAGCGTGCCAGGGACCTTTTCTTTGCCCTTTGGATTCCAGATCTCTTCATGAAGCGAGTGGAGACTAATCAGGTGAGAGATAGTTACTTGTTAGTAATAACAACTTGGTTCATATGAGTTTTCTCCTCAATCATCTTAAATCATGCTTAGGAAGAATCTACCTATATGTTATGCAACAGCAAGGCATGCTGAGCAAGAGATGCCTTTCTTGCCTTCTTGGATTTTTATTTTCTAAAGCAGATGCTCTAAATGCTTTAGGAGTCACGAACAAATAGGCAGAACTAGATGTTTGGACTTGAGCCTAAATACTATTTCTGAAGCAGAATTTTAAGACAGTCTATGGAGGCCACCCTCTCCCTTGTAGTATTCCTAATGGACCATGTGTGATTGGTTATTTGAAGTTTCTTATGGTTGGTATTCTTCTTCCCTTGGCAGGACTGGTCTTTGATGTGTCCAAATGAATGTCCTGGTCTGGATGAGGTCTGGGGAGAAGAATTTGAGAAGCTATATGAAAGGTATGGAAAAAATACAAAAGTAATAATGTTTTAACCTTGTTTCTTTTATTTATAGGATGTAAATTTCAAAACTATGTCAATTATTAGCCTAGTTTCTAGGATTCTTCAGAAGCATCTAGAAGAGAATGTGACTAGTAATTTTGTTTTAGTGTGTTTTCTTCCTGAATCTTCACCAAAATTTTGGTTTGTCTTTCTTAAAACTTTGGAGGGACTTCCCTGGCTGTCCAGTGGTTAAGACTACACTCTACCACTGCAGAGGCCACAGATTTGATCCCCGATTGGGGAACTAAGATCCAGCATGCTGCGTGGCATGGCCAAAAAAATTACTCATGACAAACTTCCCCCCAGCCCCATGGCCAGGATGCCCAGGTAGGGGAACACCCCCAATGGCAGTGGCTGGACAGAAAGTATGGAAGGAAGCGAGGAGGGCAGTGAGGGGGTGGGGGGCGATGAGGGCCCTGACAGATACAGAGGGTGTCTGGAGTACAGACATTGAGCAGAGCTTCCAGGAGGCCACGGCCTCTTACCTATCCTGTGGCCAGTGGAAAATCCTATTCAATGGAGTCAGGTTGTATGGTTGTGATAAACTGATTGCCTGCAACATCAAACTGAGAACATGGAAGACCTAAACTCGCAAACAGTCTCTAGTCATGTCCAGGCTTTGGTCCAGGGGAGGTCTGGGGAAATCCAGCTGATGCTCAAGGCACTAAATGTGGACCAGGTTTCCAAGGACAAGGCTTTCCAGACAATGACTTCTGTGTCCTTTGCCCAGCTCATCTCAGCACCTTCCCTGCAGGCCAGACTGGATCCCACCAGTCCTCAGGCCCCAGAACCTTTCCATTTTAGGTCGGGGCTTCTGGGCCCTCCTGGAATGTTCCAGATGTGAAGCCATTCTCAAAACACTGTTCTTGTCACTGAATCCTCCATCTACTGCTCTGCCAGGGTATGAGCTTCCCAAGCCCTCTCATCCTTTGCTTTGCTCCCACCTGCCACATCACCCCCAGCCTGGTAGGCTTGGGCTCTGGGCACTGCTCGGTCACAGCACCTGTTTGTACACATCAGCCTGCACTGCCCCAACCCTGGAGTGCCCTGCCTCGAGAATGTGGACATCTGACAGATCTATGACAAATTCCCTGAAAAAAGAGGGGCTATAGGAGCTGTGTGACAGTGGGGCCAGCCATACTTTCTTCCTGGTCAGGTTCTGGGTGGACCTGACCTAGGGCCCAAGTGGTGAGGAGGTGGGGCCGCCAGCGGCAGCAGTGGCTTCTGTGAAGAGAGCAGCCAGTATGAGAGCCTGGACCACGTGACCCTTGCCTGTTCCTTTAAGGTCTACTCCTTTCGCAAGCAGGTGGTGGAAAAGGTGTAGACAGAACATGCCCTGATGGAGGATGGGAGGTTTGTGTACCACATGTTGCACTCACCCATGTGCAAGCACCTGGTGAATTTTCTCACAAGCTGCGGCAGCTGCTGGAGCGCCATGCGATGAACAGCATCCTGGAGAACTTTACCATCCTCCGGGTGGTGACACAGAGACACCTAGGAACTGCTGCTCTGCACCGCCTACATCTTCGAGGTCTTTACCAGTGAACAGGGTGCCCAGCACCACATTTACTGCCTGGTTAGGGACTGAAGGGGGACCCCAGGAGTGGCTCATCCCCAGAATACCCTCCTCTCAGGAAGGACCTACAGCTTTCCTCTTACTTGGGGAGGGGCTGCTCCTTAAAAACTGTGTTGTGAGTTGAACGTGCTGGGACTGTGAGGAAAGGATGGATCCTGACATTGGAACCTCACAGAGGTCTCTGAAAGCACAGATCACTCCAGAGCATTAGACCCAGGGAACAGAAGTATGACAACCCTTGGGACACCACTGGTTCTGTCTCTAACAGGCACCCTCCCCCTTTTCTGTTTTGGATGTTTTGGAGGGCCCCCAGCAGCAGCAGTTACACATTGGCTTGTCCCTCTCTGTTGTTAAGCGTCCTCCCTCTTGCCAGTCTGCCTTTCCTTACCACCCGCATCCCAGTACCCTGATAATCGAATGTTGAAAGTTAACCCTTTCTGTGCAGGAGCAGACCAGGTGGGCCCTGGAAATATTTCTTTTTTAATATAACAAAAGATAATTATTAAGAAACAGAACAAAAATCTTTGGGACATGTAAATAGGTGTTCAAGTTAAATCATATTTTAATAGATCCTCTAAACAATTAATGCAGAGTTATTAATTTGCTTTGTTATAAAGTACATTTGATAAAGCAAGTTATGCTTTTGTATTATACACAGGAATTGAGAGCAACTGGGGTGCACGTGTCAGAAGTTCATTAAGTAATAGCACCAGAGTACTGCTGTAGCACAATGGCACTATTTAACTAATTCAGTCTTTGTTCCTTTTTATTAAGGAAGGTATTATTGATTTAGTGAGTCTGGCTTTAGCCATAGTAAAATGTGTATCATATTCCTAATTTTTTTCCCTTAGCAAAACTTAGTAAAAATTTAAGAGTTTTCAATATTTTATATTTTGGTGCTTCTCTTCATGTTGTCTGCAATAAAGATTTTCTTAGGGAATATTAAAATAATACTAGCTTTGCCTTCCAGGTATGAGAAAGAAGGTCGTGTCCGCAAAGTTATAAAAGCTCAGCAGCTTTGGTATGCCATCATTGAGTCTCAGACAGAGACAGGTACCCCGTATATGCTCTACAAAGATTCCTGTAATCGGAAGAGCAACCAGCAGAACTTGGGAACCATCAAATGCAGCAACCTGTGCACAGAAATAGTAGAGTATACCAGCAAAGATGAGGTAGGTAGAAAAACTTCTGCCTCAGGTACTGAGAGAAGAATCTTAGGAGTTTGTGAATTGTTTGTGAATCTCTCACTTGATTTCCCTTGAGTTGAGTGAAGGGAGTATTCATAGCTTGCTGTAAGCAGAAGGGCACTGAAATAGATTATAAAGGAAGGAAGAGGTATGATGTGTGCCCTTAAAAATCTTCTAGTCTGAGCCATATAGAAAAGACTGTAGACTTTTTCTTACACACACATTGTTGTAATAATCTTTTCTTGAGAAAAATAGCAATACATAATTATTTAGGTTAGAGTTAGGACAAACACAGTAACGTGTTAGAGTGTGTATTCAGTTTAAAATATGTAAGCATGAGAGTCCTTTCAGTGAATGTGAGACAAAATTCTCATCTCAAATCTTTAAGGCCATTCATAGAAGAGGCAAGGCTGGAAATGGGATATAGATTTGGTTATTTTAAAAAGAAGTTTATGAAAAAGCTTTCTATTTGGGAAGAACCACCAGTATGACAGATTAGAGACAGGGATAGGTTTTGCGCAGGGAGTGGAAAGTAAGTTTATTGTGATGGAGCAGATATATTAAAGGAGGGATGGCTGTGGTTGAGGGAAGAGAGAAAGTACGTGAAAGCTGGCATATTTCAGACATAGGAAAGCCCTTGTAGATTTTTGAAAGAAAGATAGCATTGCTAGGATGGGAAGGATAGCTCTTGATTCTGGTTATAGAATGGCTTGGTGTGAGAAGCAGTTGGAAGTTACTTTATAGAGATTGTTGCGTTAGTCAGATGACAGACTGTGTGGATATTGGATGTAAGCTATGAAAATGAGGAGGAAGGAACAGATCCTGAATTCTAGGACCTAAAAACATGACAGATGAAAAGTCAAAGAAAATGGTAAGTGAGCTGAACATACTGCTGAGCTTGCAGTTTGATTTAACAAAGTTTACTGACCACCAGGCATATGTAAGACACCGGACTAGGTGCTCTGAGATACAAATGAATGTGGCTCAATCCCTGCCCTCTAGAAACTTACAATTCAGTTGGAGGAAATTGGCATATATTTATATTGTTATATAGTTAGACTGTATTACAGAGAATAAAATGACCTTTTTTAAAAACAAAAAATCAGATCATACCATTCTCTGTGCAATATTTATCTTTGACTTTCCAACCCATCCAGAGTTTGTTCATTTTTTAAAAATGGAGATATAAGTCACATACCATAAATTTCACCCTTCTAAAGGATACAGTTCTGTGATTTTTTATTAGTATATTCATAAAGTTGTACAACTATCACTGATAACTAATTCTAGAACATTGTCACCACCCCAGAAAGAAACCTTGTACCTGTTAGCATTCACTGTCTGTTCCCCTCTTCACCCATCCCCTGGCAACACTGATCTATTTTATGTCTCTGGATTTGTCTATTGTGGGCATTCCGTATGAATGGAATCATGTAATATTGGGCCTTTTGTGTCAGTTGTCCATGCTGTAGTATGTATCATTACCTCATTTCTGTCCTTATAATGCCCTGTGAGATGGTACACAATTGAGTATCCCACCTCATCTGTTCTTATTTTTCCCCTTGCTCACTGTGCTCCAACCCTTCTAATTTCATTGCCATTTCTCATACTCCTGCTGCAGGAGTTTTGAGTGGTAAAATGCTCTTTTCCCCAGAGAGCCATGTGACTTGCTTTCTAACTTCTTCAGTTCTTTCTTCATATGTCACATTCTCAGTGGTGTCTCCCTTGATGACTATTTAAAAATGGCACTCCTTCCATGCTTAGCCCCAATTTCCTGCCTTATTTTTCTCCCTTGCATTTATCAGGCTTATGTGATTCGAGCTATGTTTTAAAAATGGGTACTTTGTCACCATGTGTAGAATTGATTAGGTATGAAGGGCATGAGGGAGTCTAGGTGAAAGGAGTTGAGAGTTTGGATTGGGAGAGTCATAATCAAAATGGTGAAGGAAGTATATTCATTCAGTATTATTTAGCATTTGCTATATGCCAGGTGTGGTGGTGCTAGTCCTGAAAATGTAAGGATAAAAAAGATATGATCCCTAACCTGAAAATGCTCACCACTTAGTATAGTAAGAATCACCTAAAGAGCTTTTTTAAAATTCAAACTTGGATCCTTTGTTATGGGCTGTTGGAGTCTCAGTGAGGATGAGGTAGACATGGGTAATTTGGAACAGCTTTTTACAGTGATAGAAATGTTCTGTATTGGGTGGCTACTGAGCATTTGAAATATAACTAGTGCAATTGAGAAACAATTTTAAATTTCATGTAGTTTTTATTTAGTGGCTGTTGTATTAGACAGTGCACATCTACTGACATACATAAAAAATTATAGCACAGTGACATACGTCTGGTAAAGAGCCTTGTACTATGGAGTGTACGGTTCTTCCCCCATCTTAAGCTGTCTCACTGGTGCATGTAACCATTCACACATGGGAATAGGTCCTGGGGTTTAGAAATGAACAGGTGAATGGTGAAGAGGAAGCAGTCAAAGATAGAAACTAAAACTTTAATGTCAACAAGTGTTAGAGGTGTACAGGGTAGTGTCATTGAAATAAAAATCATGTGATTCTTGACCCTTTTTCTTCAAATTCTAGGTTGCAGTCTGTAACTTGGCTTCCCTGGCCCTGAATATGTATGTCACATCAGAACACACATATGACTTTACAAAGTTGGCTGAAGTCACCAAAGTCATTGTCCGAAACTTGAATAAAATTATTGATATTAACTACTACCCTGTCCCAGAGGTATGAATAGATTTCTCTGCTTATTGGTGATAATTGAAATCCAAGGAGTTGATCATAGTCTTCTAGTCATCATGTTATCATTGGAATGATTGGAATGGTGTGAGAAAACTGAGATAGAGAGTGTGTCATTTGGTACAGAATGTTGGTTTTACTGTTCGTTAATGTCATCTCTTTCTTTTCTAAATCTATTGGCACAAAGGCTAGCTTGTCGAATAAACTCCATCGCCCCATTGGAATTGGGGTACAAGGTCTGGCAGATGCTTTTATTCTGATGAGGTACCCTTTTGAGAGTCCAGAGGCCCAATTATTGAATAAGCAGATCTTTGAAACCATTTATTATGGAGCCTTGGAAGCCAGCTGTGACCTGGCCAAGGAGTATGGCCCATATGAAACCTATGAGGGCTCTCCAGTCAGCAAAGGAGTAAGTATATGGATGAAATTTCTCTTTGCCTATGGGTTCCTGTAGTAGGCTTAATGGTAGCCCTCAAAAAGATGTTCACATCCTAATGTCTGGAACCTCTGACTATTAAATTATTTGATGTAAAAAGGATCTTTGCAGATGTAATTGAGATTATCCTGGATTATCCAGGTGGGCCCTAAATACAGTCACAGTTGTCCTTACAAGAGACACAGAGAAGAAGGAGCAACACAACCATAGAGGCAGAGGTTGGAGAGCTGTACCCACAGCCCAGGAGAATTGAAGCCACTAGAAGCTGGGAGAGGCAAAGAACCGAATCTCCCCTAGACTCTGGGGATGGAGGGGGCCTTCCCAACATATTGAATTTGGGCTTCCAGCCTCCAAGACTGCAAGAGAATAAATTTTGTTATTTTAAGCCACTAAAGTTGTAATCTGTTATACCAGACATCTGAAGCTCATATAGTCCTTTTGTTCTCTGGAGTAAAAAGTATATTCTATTTACATCTCTTTTATTTAAAACTAATTATTGCTAAAAGACATAGGAAGACTGCTGAGTTAGTTTTTTTTTTCTTTTTGGATGGGTGGGGAAAGGGAGTGGTACCTTGCATGGCTTGCAGGATCTTAGTTCCCTGAGCAGGGATCCTGAGCCCACAGTAGTGAAAACACTGAATCTTAACTACTAGATCACCAGGGAACTCCCAGGTATTAGTTTTCTATACCTAAACTTAGCAGATTAAAACAACGTACATTCAGTATCAATTTCCATGGGTAAGGAGTGCAGACTTGGGTTAGCTTAATCTCTGGGTCTCTCAAAGTCAAGAGGTCAGTAGAAGCTGTGATCTCATCTCAGGCACAGTTCTCCAACCCCTCCTGGTTGTTCATTTCCTTGCAGTTCTAGAGCTCATGGCATCTTGATGCTTCAAAGCCAGTAGGAGGGAGAGTCCCTCATTTCAAGAGCCCAGTCCAGTCACCAATTTGGGCATTTTCATTTGTCAGGTCAGGGCCACCCAGGATAATCTCCCTTTTTGCTAAAAAATTAAACTGATTCTCAACCTTAATTGCATCTGCAGAAACCCTTCACATTTGTCACAATTGTGTGAGTGACATCCATCGTGTTTCCAGGTCCTGTGTATACTGAAGAGGAGGAGAGTTTGAGGGCCTATACCCCAGGAGGTGGGAATCTGAGTGCTGTCCTAGCATTCTGCCATCACACTGCCTTTATCCCCAGTAGGATGATTCTCTTCCCTGTAAAATAAGATGTTAGATTTAGTTCTCACAGTTCCTACTGATATTTAGGAACTCTACATTGTTTGAAAATAGGTGTTAATTAGCTAACTAGATAATATTTAGAGATAGGATAGATCAAGGCTGTAAAGAAAGATGAAGGTAGAGGGTAGAGTAATTCTTTTATTGTACAAAAAGAGAATACATTTCAGCAACATGCTTTCATTTGTTAAAATTTCCTGGTTTGTAGAGATGATATGGGTCTTCTGAGAGGACTCAGCAGGGATAAGGGGAAGAGGTAAGCCTTAGTCAGCCTGCTTTGAATCAATATGACTACATAGCAGTTTGTCTAGGAAAATCTCTGGGCCTTATACTCCTTACATGACAGCATTTGTTGGGATATGGGGACATGGCAATTAGTCATTTGCTTGGTTTTTGTCATAGTTTCAGATGGTCATTGAATGATTTATCATCAATTTGGGTTGTTTGTTCCTTAGATCCTTCAGTATGATATGTGGAATGTTACTCCTACAGACCTGTGGGACTGGAACCTTCTCAAGGAGAAGATTGCAAAGTAAGTAGAGATGTAAAGTAGCTTTGGGTTCAGGTTTTCATCCTGGCTCTTTCAAACTTAGGTATGTTATTTTATCTTCTGAAATTCATCTTTTTCTCTTTTAAATGGGACTACAAGGACCTATCTATAGAACTGTTATTGTGAAAATACTTCCTAGGACAATATATGTACAGTAGTCTGCAATGAAAACATTTTAGTACCTGGTAGGTATTATTAGTTGATGTTGTTTTAGGGCTTAACTAGCAAGAATGGGTAATTCTTTTTCTCATTAAGCATTCATATTTCCAAGTGTGTTTGCTTTTTAAATGTTTTCCACTTTTATTTATTGCTTAATTACATTGGGCCCATAAATGGCTTTCACTGAATTGATTATCATAGGACTACATTAGGGAATTTAAAGAGCTTTTGGAGGGTTTAATATATTAAACTGTTGGAGAGAAAAATGTAAAAATTGAGTCTGTAGGCCTTTTCAATTAATAAACATAAGAAATTTGAGTGCAGGCAGAATGTTTTTCTGAGTCAATAATGAAACAGGTTGCTTTTGCTTTCTATCATGACTGTCTGACACGTCCAGGTTGATGAATATACATAGTGTTTAATGTTTGCAGAAGGAAGCAGTAGCTTTAAATGCTCTTTAAATATACCCGTTTACCTTCAGATTGTTTCATTGCTCAAATAATATATGTTAGACAATTTAGAAAAACATACAAGTGAAAAGGGAGTAAAATGAAAATTACCCCAATACCACCTGTTTGTATTTTTTTGTCTGTCATCCTCAGACTTTCTTCTGGTTTTGTATATATATGTGTATTTACATGCAAATTCAATTTTTTAAAAAATGCCCCTGAACTCTATTTTTACTTTGTTTTTTTCTCAAAATACTGTAGTTTAAATGTCTTTTATGTATAACTTTTTAAAGTTTCAAAATTAAAATAAAAATTTCAACATAAATACACATTCATTGTTAATAAAGTTCAAGTACAGAAACAAAATAGAAAGTAAAAGCCCTTTTTTATACCTCTTCTACCAACCACTTGTCCTACAAAACAAACAAAAAAACAACTTATTTCTTTTCTCAGAGATCACCAACATGAATGGTGTATATTTTTCTAGACCTTTTTCAGTTCATTTGCAGATGTGATCAAACTTGACACATTCTGAGACTTTTTATTTAGTGATTTATTTTGGAGATCTTTCTCTTTTAGTACATGCAAATCTATTTAATGTTTTTAGTGATTACAGATGATTCCATAGTTTGGATGTATGTGACTTTTCAAAACATTTTCTTATCTGTGGACAAGAAACCACTGTCCACTTTACTGAGGGAGTAGACATGGAGCTAGTTGGTGGTTTACTTGATGCCTCACAACTAGAAAGTGACATGAAAGTGAAAGTGAATTAGCTCAGTCGTGTCTGACTCTTTGCGACCCCTGTGGACTGTAGCCTACCAGGCTCCTCCGTCCATGGAATTTTCCAGGTGAGAGTACTGGAGTGTGTTGCCATTTCCTTCTCCAGGGATATTCCTGACCCAGGGATCAAACCCTGGTCTCCCACATTGCAGGCAGACGCTTTACCATCTGAGCCACCAGGGAAGCCCTGGTGAAAGTGACGTAGAGAAGTTGAAATTTCAGTTGTATACACTCCATTAGGATATGAGGCTCGGTGCTAAGTACTGTATGAATCTAGAGGTATGGAATGCAGCAAAGGCAAGCTCTTTGTGCTCGAGAAACTAAGTAAGGTGAGACATGTACACAAATAAAATATACGTAAAGGTACAGGTCATAAAAAATATTTGCAATGCACATACTTGTATTTGACATTTTTACTTACTGTTGTCTGCCTGATCAGGAAAGATGTTTTAGCATAGGTATCTCTTCAGCTAAGGTTTTTATTATTACTATTTTATTACTACTATTATTGTTTATTTTGGCTGTGCTGGTTCTTCATTGAGGCACATGGGCTGAGTTGCCCTGAGGCATGTAGGATCTTAGTTTCTCAACCAGAGATCAAACCCACATCTCCTGCATTGGAAGACAGATTCTTAACCACTGGACCACCAGGGAATTCCCTAGGCTGAGCTTTGAAAGATGTGCTTAGCACAGTTTGAAGATTTTCAGAGCTCAGATACTACATTTTTAAGCATTCTCTTTGGCACTGAACGGAGTCAAGAGGTTAGCATTCTTCTAGGAACTTTAATTAACGAGGTGATAGAGGAAGTCAGGAATATTATACTTTGAGCGTCATTTTCTGTATTCATTATCTTATTCAGTATAATGAAGAGTTGTGGTGATAGACGTTTGGGTCTTACCACTTTCACATCATTAAGTTTCCTTAAAGAGCCTAGCACAGTGATCACATAGTCTCTTAGAAAAGAGTGAGGGTTAAATGAGTGTACCTGTAACAGGTGGGGACTCTCCAACAGCCATTTGAGTGTTTCCTTAGGCAAGATGGTGTATCAAATGCTGTGATTCTTAAGTGGCATAAGTCATGGCATGATAAAGGTTGTCAGCAGTAAAAGTTGTGCTAATTCTGTTTAGGAATCAATCATTCATTTAGGAAAAGGGCATACTGTAGAGTTGCATCCCTGTAGGGGTTAAATGCAAATGTCAGCATGTGAGTGTGGTGCATGTATGGTATTTACAGCAACTGCTTTACTACGTTGATTAAAGTAGCTGTCTTCCTGACAGATAGTAGCATAAGGACCAGCACCTAATAATCTCCTTTTCCTCAGGTATGGTGTAAGAAACAGTTTACTTATTGCCCCGATGCCTACTGCTTCAACTGCTCAGATATTGGGAAATAATGAGTCAATTGAACCTTATACCAGTAACATCTACACTCGCAGAGTCTTGTCAGGAGAATTTCAGGTGAGAAGATTACAACCAGACGTACTGGAAAGTCTTTTAGAAGCCTGATGTTAGGAGTAAATGCTGCTCATATTTAAGATGCCCCTCTATCTTAGAATGGGGGCAAAGTTTTGATAAAGTGAGCTGTCATCTCTAATGTTATTTATGTTATTTCAGCATATAATAGACATTTTATAAATATCTATCAGAAGAATGAAGGATTGAGGGTTGAGTATGAAAGCAGTTTGTTGATATTAGAGTTCATGTAATGTGTAACCATTCTTTAATCATGTAGTATATGTCATATACTACGCTTTACTACGTGTGCTAAACTATAACACATATACTATAGCCTCAAATGCTTAAGTTGATGATACTCCAGATGTATAGAAGTATCTTTTAAGATAGTGGTTCTCAGCCTTGGTTACAAACTAGGAATTTGTGATTGGAAGGACCACTTTATTTTTTTTTTTTTTGAGGTTCCCAAGTAATTCTTGTGTGCAGGTTGAGAAGCACTAATTTAACAGATATTTATTTGTGAATTTACAGATATTCTGAAGTAAATTTCTGTAAGGTTTGGGTTGGGTACATTTACAATTTTCTCAAGTATTTATTGTGTCCATACTTAAAACAAGAAAAGAATCATTCTACATACCCAGCTTAGGCAGTTAGCTCCTTTCACTTTTGCAGTACTGTATGTTATGTTTTGAATAACAGGTATCAGGATTTTAGAGGAATATTTCATGTGATGGGATATGTCACTCAGTTTCATAAAAAATAGAATTTACCAAGCAATCTAATGTTAAACTCCAAGTGTGTAATCCTCTTCAGGCCCTGTTGTTGTTTATTCTTTCACATTTTTCCTCCTTTTCCTTTCAGATTGTAAATCCTCACTTACTGAAAGATCTTACTGAGCGGGGCTTGTGGAATGAAGAGATGAAAAATCAGATTATTGCATGCAATGGGTCCATCCAGGTACAGAATGACCAAAAAAAACAAAGTGTGCTCTTCAGGAGCTAAGTTGAACATTGGTACCTTCTCGATTATCCCAGGCAATACAGAGAAAGAATGGCTGTTCACTCTGGTCATATATCCAGGCCTTACCCTCTTGTTTGTGCAGCACTATAAAACAATGGTTCCCAACTTCTCTGCATGTTAGAATACATTAAAGAGCTATTAAAGCTGAAGCTTAGATTGTTTCCATACCAATTAAATGTCTGGGAATGAGAGTTCAGGCATCAGCATTTTTTAAAGACTCTCTAGATAATTCCAAAGTGCATCAGAGTTTGGAGACCAGTGATGTAAAGCCTGAAATTAGAGTCAAACTTAATTAAAAAGTTTGATGGAGATTGAAGACTGATAGTTCAAAAGTCAGAGCCACAAATAGTGTTTAACAATAAAATATGTGCAATTGAGAATCAAGAAGCATTTATTTGTAGATAGAGGCCACTTATTAGATATTGGTCTGCTCAGCAACACAGATAAAGATTCCTGTAACATTTCTGTATTTGCTGATAGAAACTGTAGCATTAGCCAGTCTATGTTTTGATGCACGCTAACCCTAGACCTAAGAAATAAGAAAGCCTTATTTCTATTGACTTCGAGTGGAGTTTGTGGAGTCCTACCATATTTAAAAGGTTTTTGTGTCATTGCTTCCTTGGGTCATGTTTCTGTGAGTTACAGCCCTGAATTTTTATATTTTCTGCAAAACTCAAGGGTCTTTTATTGCTTAGCTTTGATCTGGCCTTCCTTTATTGCTGCTGCTAAGTCACGTCAGTCGTGTCCGACTCTGTGCGACCCCATAGACGGCAGCCTACCAGGCTCCGCTGTCCCTGGGATTCTCCAGGCAAGAACACTGGAGTGGGTTGCCATTTCCTTCTCCAGTGCATGAAAGTGAAAAGTGAAAGTGAAGTCTCTCAGTCATGTCCGACTTAGCGACCCCATGGACTGAAGCCTAGCAGGCTCCTCCATCCATGGGATTTTCCAGGCAAGAGTACTGGAGTGGGCTGCCATTGCCTTCTCCGCCTTTCTTTATTAAGTGCCTCTAAAACAGTGAATGTTTTGGCCATTAACCAATTAAAAATGAATCTTACATAACTACCACCAGATTGATATTTTGTTGGTTAGATGGGGTTTTATTAGACTTTATAAGCTGGAAGTGAGTAGTCTTAGGAAACTTGATAAGGATCATACTGTATTAAATGGAATGGCTAGGATCAGATCTGACTGGAAGTAGAATCACAGCCAGACCCTGGGGCATCGTTCTATTAATTATACTGCTTTCTTCAACCAGAGTACAATAGCATCTGCTTTACCTTCTTCAGAGCATACCAGAAATTCCTGATGACCTGAAGCAGCTTTATAAGACTGTGTGGGAAATCTCTCAGAAAACCGTGCTCAAGATGGCCGCTGAGAGAGGCGCTTTCATTGATCAAAGCCAGTCTTTGAACATACATATTGCTGAGCCTAACTATGGCAAACTCACTAGTATGCACTTCTACGGCTGGAAACAGGTTGGTGGAGGAAGTCAACCAACTTAGAATACTTTAGAATTGGAACAGAGTTTTATTTTCTAGCTACCTATTAAATATTGCCACCTGGAAGTTCTTTCACTTTAAGTCCAATATGTTAAAACATGTGGATTTATACTAGATTAAGCTCTCACTTTGAATTTTCTTATTTTGGGTGGGATTATTTTATTCAAAGCTTGTAGGCTCATAGGCGTTACCTATGATCCTTCCTTTACTTCCCATGTAGTCATTCACCGTGTGCTGTTGGTTGTTCGTTTGTACTGTTTCTTGAATGCCTTTCTTTCTATTCCATCACCGCCACCACCTTTATTCTTAAGTTCTTACCTGATCTCTTTGCTTCTGGTATCTTTACTCTAGGCCAGCTTGTGTCCTGCTACCATTCCTAAAATAAAACTATACATCAACCACCTATTCAAAAATACCCATTGTTTCCCAGCTTTAAAACAGAATAAAAGCCAATCATTTAGCTAGTCACTGCCAACTGTAAAGACCTGTGAGTCTATGATGTGTTCTTTTTTTAAAAAAAAGAGTATTTATTTTTATTTATTTGACTTGCATCGGGCCTTAGTTGTGACACAGGTTCTTTTTTGTTGGGGCACGCAGACCGCAGACCCTCTAGTTGTGGTGCTTGGACTCTGGAGTGTGCGGGCTCAGTAGTTGTGGTGCAGGCTTAGTTGCTCTGCAGCATGTAGGATCTTAGTTCCTGAACCAGGGGTCAAACCCATGTCTCCTGCATTGTGAGGCAGAGTCTTAACCCCTGAACCATCAGGGAAGTCCCTATAATGTATTCTTATTCCCTAACAATGTTCTAGGTATTTATATAGAATTATAATTTTATCCTTTTATTTAACAAACTTTTATTGAACTTGTACTGTGTTCCAGGACTAGGGGTACTGAATAGAAGGTGATGGTTCTTAACCATGAAATAGTTGTCATCTGTACTTATACAGAGAAATGGTCTAGACCTCTAAATAGTTATAATCTAAAGCAGACATGTTTTCTTAGGAACTCTTGGAAGTCGTGCACGTAAACAAACAAAAAAAGACTAGAGAACAAAAATATTTGACATTTTGAAAATGATAAGCTTGTTTTAGTGGTGAAAAGGGTAGCGGGTACTGTCTGTCTCCTTCTCTCTCTCTCAGCGTTTTTGAGAGGGCTTCCTGTGCTGTGTGTGTGCTCTGCCTGGTCACTCAGTTGTGTCCGACTCTTTGTGACCTCATGGACTGCAGCCCAGCAGGCTCCTTTGTCCATGGAATTCTCCAGGCAAGAATACTGGAGTGGGTAGCCTTTCCCTTCTCCAGGGGATCTCCCCAACCTGGGGATCGAACCAGGTCTCCCGCATTGCAAGCGGATTCTTACCAGCTGAGCCACCAGGGAAGCCCAAATAAAAAAACAGCTGGGGCTTCCTAGAGGAGATATAATTCCAGATTTAGAAAGCAGTTTGACCTGGTCTATGAAAATGTATTTTAAACATTGGTCTTGAATGTTTAATGTTCTCACAGCTTCTCCTAATTAGTTGTACTTACTTCCCTTTCAGGGTTTGAAGACTGGGATGTATTATTTAAGGACAAGACCAGCCGCTAATCCAATCCAGTTCACTCTAAATAAAGAAAAGCTGAAAGATAAGGAAAAGGTATCGAAAGAAGAAGAGAAGGAGAGGAACACAGCAGCCATGGTGTGCTCTTTGGAGAACAGAGATGAATGTCTGATGTGTGGGTCCTGAGGAAGGGCTTAGAAGAGACCAGCACTTCCTCAGTAGCCAAACTACTTCTTGAGCTTAGATAGGTGCAGTAGGTTTGCTTGAAGTGGTAAGGCTTTGCTGGACCTTTTTGCAGCAAAAAGATCAACTGGTTTAAAGTACTGTTTCTGTATAAGTGTGAAAGTAATGATTTTTTTTAATTGATATATTGGGAATCAAACTAGATGTTTTAGAAATGCAAAAGAAGTCATTTTGCAAATAGGGAGTGATTAAGTAGGGTTTTTATCACCCATCTGGCACCCCTTTTCTGGTGACTTCCATTTTGGTAAGGAAAGTTTGGTGTGTGCATAGAAACAAAATGAGTCATAACCTGTGAGAAGTGCTGATGGGGCCTTTATTGGGTGTGGTCTAAATAGGTCATTCTGAAATAAAGATAATAAACATTTCTAAATGACTGTGTGAGACTAATTTTGTCACTTATTTTCTTTCAAAGGTCAAATTTGTAAAAGCATTTTTTGTTCTTTGAGAGTTCAGGGAAGAAATTTTAAGACAAATTACTTAGACACCATATAGAATTCTGATTTTAATATGTGCCTTTTTCCTCTTTTTAAAAAACTGTGGTAAAATAAGCATAACTAAATGTTACCATTTTACCCATTTTAAAGTATACAATTTAGTGACATTAAGTACATATACAAAGTACAGCCATCACCACTATTTCCAGAACTTTTTCATCGTCCCAAACAGAAAGTTTATATATAAAACAATGAATTCCTGATCCCCTTCTCCTGTCATTGCCTGGTAACTTCTATTCTACTTTCTATCTCTAAATTTGCTTATTCTAGGTATCTCAAGTAGAAGGGATCTTAATATGTGTCCTTTTCTATCTGGCTTATTTCACTTAGCATAATGTTTTCAAGGTTCATTTATGTATCACATGTCAGAATTTCATATCTTTTTAAGGATGAGTAATACCTCATTGTGTATATATATATGTATATACACACACATATATATATACCCCATTTTGTTTATCCATTCATCCCTTAATGGACATTTGGGTTGTTTCCACCTTTTGTCTATTGTGAATAATGCTGCTGTTAACACTGATGCACAAGTAGTCTGTTTGAATTCCTGCTTTCAGTTCTTTTGGGTATGTACTAGAAGTTCAGTGCTTGGAATATCTGGTAATCTTCTGTCTAACTGTACTAATGACTTTTGACAGTTTGATTATAATGTGTCTTGGTGTGGGTCCCTGAATTTATCCTAACTAGGGTTTATTGAGCTGCTTGGTATAGTAGATTCACATCTTTTGTTAAATTGGGGAAGTTTTCAGCCATTATTACTTCAGATAATGATTTTGCTGCTTTCCCTCTTTTCCTTCTGGGATGTCTATGTTGCATTTGTCAGTCCACATTATTAGTGTCTCAACGGGTCCTTTAGGCTTTGTTCACTTTTCTTCATCCTATTTTTTCCTCTAATCTCAGTTGTCTTATGTTCCAGTTCATTTATTCTTTCTTCTTCCTCAACTTTGCTGTTGAGCCCCTCTCGTGAAATTTTCATTTCACTTATTGCTCTTTCCAGCTCTAGAATGTCTGGTTCCTTTTATTTCTATGTCTTTGTTGATAGTCTGATTTTGTTACTACAAAATCTTTGTTACTACATTGTTTGCCTTTAGCTCTTTGGTTATGATTAAGACAGTTGTTTTAATGTCTGTCTAGAAAGTCTGATGGCTGAGTTTCTCTGAAGCGGTTTTTGTCAGTTTATCTTGTTCCTTTGAATGTTTTCTTGTTTCTTTATAATGCTTGTGATATTTGTTGTTGAAACATTCTGAGACATTTCCAAAATGTTTTTGCAGTGAAGTCTGCTCTTCAGAGTATGTTCAGTTAATGTTCTGATAGCTTTCCTAGGTCTTTGCAGATTGGCTCTGTGCTAGGACACTCTCATACTTCTCCAGGCTTGCTCTGAGCCTAAGCAATGTGATGGTTGATTTTATGTGTCAACTGGCTAGGCCATAGTATCTAGATATTTGATCAAACACTAAATAGATCTATGAAGGTATTTCTTTAGATGAAATTAGCATTTAAATTTATTGACTTTGAGTAAATCAGATCATCCTCCAAAATGTGGGTAGCCTCATCCAATCAGTTAAAGTCCTTAAGAGGAAGAAGACTGTGGTCCTCTGAGAAAGAAGGACTTCTGCCTCCAGACTGCCATTGGACTGATCTACAATATCTGCTCTTCTCTGGGTCCCCATCCTGGTGGCTTACTCTGCCAATTTTGGATTTCCCAGTTCCATAGTTTTATATATGTGTATATATAGAGAAGGGGGAGAGATAATGGTTGACCATTGAACAGCATGAGTTTTAAGTGCATGAGCCCACTTATATTTGGATTTCTTCAGTAAATATGACAGTTCTGTACAATCTGTGTTTGGTTGAATCTGGATGTGGAACCATGGATGTATCATGGGACTTGAACATCCATGGATTTTCATATCCTTGGCATGTCCTAGAACGAATCCTTGCATTGTTCAAGGGTTAAGGGAATATATAGATAAGATAGTATATGTGTGTGTATATATATATACACACACACCTTATTTTCTCTGGAGAATGAGAGCCCTGACTAATAAAGTTTTTGGTACTGAAAATGGTTCTATTGGAATGAAGATGAATTTCCTGAATTGGTTATCTAATTTGATGGGATTTAAGCATGACTTCTCAGTAGTGAAGAGAGCTCTGATAGCCCATGGGGTGATGTGGCAATAGAGATGCAGAATACCATCACTGGATATTCCTAATCAAATACAAGGGGCAAGGGTCTGGGTTACCGTGTATGTGTTCTGCCTCAGGGATATATCAGCTCTCCAGCCCAGTATCGTAATTAATAGTTCATCTTGATCACTTTTCCTTTCCACGGTACATCACACTGCTCCATTACATTGAGGTCAGGTTGGACCTAGTGAGCGAAAAGAAGCAGCTACTATAGACTTACCAGTACGACGTTTGTGTATCAGAGTAATAAGTCTGACAAAAATTAAGGCACCTCTATCAGTGAAATTTCTAGGGGTCACTGATATGAGGCATGTTGAGGTATTCTTTCCATGGTAAGGGATAAATTGTTCTGACTCCTCTTACAATCAAAAGAGGCATAAAGCCTAGTGGTCCTCTATGGACTTTGGAGACAAAATGGTAACATACTCCTTATTTGGGTGTGTTATTTTGACCCATTTACTGTATGACCCTAAAAGCTGCTAGTTTTGAGTGGGGCCCAGAACAAAGAAGGCTCTGCAACATGTCCAACCTGTCATGCAACCTACTCAAATATCAGTAACCATCCTCTTTCGATCCCTTGAGAGAGACAGCTTTTGGCTGCTACTTGCTGTGCCTCAAGACTGCTTAACTAAAGACCATCAAGTTCCTATGCAGCCTGAACTGCTATCATGAACTGGGTATTATCTGCCCACAAAACCTAAAGTTGGCATGTGTAGTAGCATTACATAGCATCATCAAATGGAAGTTGTATATACAAGCCTGGCCTCAAGCAGGCCCTGGATGCACAAGTAATCTACTGAAGAAGTGGCCCAAATGCCCATCACTCCTGCTTCTCTCCCAGCCTGCACCATGGCCTCATGGGACATTCCATATAATCAGTTGACAGAGGAAGAGAAAACTTGGGTGGTTTACAGCTGGTTCTGCACAGTACAGGACACCTCTTTTGGGGACATCCCTAAAGGACACTCCATTCCATAGATGACAGTTATGGAGATCTTTCAAGTAGGGGTGACTTAGATAAATCACACTGGGTACTATGGGAAGAGTGTCCTGACCAATGGGTTTGGGTCAAGGTCAAGTACAGATAAGGCCTAGTCTGGCCTTTGGATGAAATTGGGTCCCAAGAGAAGACCTGGTTTGGTGGTCTCCGACTGCTGGGCCCCTTGGCTGGACTTGAACTCTTTAGGCTAGACTGGACACCTGGGATAGGTCTGACCCGTGTGCCCGTGTCAGATGGGGATATCAGGCAGAGCCTCACCTGTGTTTGGAACTGCCTGAACTCTGGAATCCAGCCTGTGTGCTTGCATTAGACTGGACCTAGGCATCAAGACTGACCTGGATATTTGGTCAGACTGGGCTTCATGTCAAGTCTTATGCCATATTTGGGACTGATTGGGCACCAGGGAAGGGTCTGTCCAGTATTGTTTCAAACTGTGTGTTCAGGGCAAATGATTATCTGCATGACTTTATAGAACTTCCAGTGGAGCTCCATATATCCAAGTATTTACTGGGGACTTTCTCAGGAGTCAGGGAGAAGAGGACAGAGAAATGAAACTAACAGCGATAAATAGGGAAAAACAATTTTATTATTAGATTGAAAACAGCATTCTAAGGATTCAAAAAGGAATAGTTTACCAACAGTGAACCCGCTGTTGAGCCTGTAATCTCAGGAAATTCCAGCCCGTCCCTCAGTACTGCCTGTTTATCTCTTGTTCCCAGAGGTCACAGCCCCAGTCTCCCATATTGAGGAAGTTCACCCTGGAAGTTTCCCTTTCACTCTAGTATTTTGCAGCCTCTCTGGCTTCTCCCTAACTTCCCGGGCTATTTCCTTTCCACAGAGCATCTTTTCTATATGTTGCCGGATCTCTCTGGTCCTCACCCCGTAAATGACTGGATTCAAGGTTCCTGGGAGCAGCAAATAGATGGCACTGAGGAGGTTCTGGACATCCTGAGACACAGTCTTGGCTACTCGGAACACGATGGAAGTGGAGAGACCAGAGAGGTAGATGGTGAGGATGACCAGTAAGTGGGAGCCACACGTGTGCAAGGCCTTGGCTCGGGCTCCCCCGGAAGATATTCGGAAGGCAGCATAGATGATGCGGGTGTAGGAGGTCCCCAGCAGGGCTAGGTCAAAGCTCACAGTGGCCAACCGCATGGCCAGCCCCAAATGGTTGTTGAAGGTCAAGTCTCCACAAGCTATACTCAGCAGTGCAATGTACTCGCAGGTGAAATGTCAGATCATTGCTGTCCGGCAAAATCGAGCTCGTGAGGTTAGCACCACCAAGGGCACTGCCACGCCCAAGCTCCGTGTCAGGGTGAAAAAGGCCAGCACACCCAGCAAATGGGAGGTCATCAGATCACTGTAGCGGAGTGGGTGGCAGATGGCCACATAGCGGTCTAGGGCCATGGCCAGCAGGAGGTTGTAGTCCAGAAGGAGAGTGAAGTAGATGAAGAACATCTGGGCCAGGCAGCCATGCAGTGATATGGGATTAGCATAATGCACAAAGCCTTCCAGCATTTTGGGCATGACCGCTGTAGCAGCACAGATGTTAACAGCCAGGAGCAGGGCAATGAGCACGTACATGGGCTGGTGCAGGCTCCGCTGGGCTGCCACTGTGTGGATGACCAGGGCGTTGGCAGAGATGATGGTCACATAGAGGAAAGTAAGAGGCAGGACCAGGAAGGGCCTCCACTCTGACAGTCCAGGAAAGCCCACCAGGAAGAAGTTGGTGTAGGAAATGTTGAAGGTGCTGGTATTTCCATCCTCACTCATTGGCTTTGGCCCTGGGCTGGCCCCAGAAGTGGGGATCAGAGACTGTTAGAACAAAATGGTCAGTGAAGAAAGCCGATTTCTATTGCTATTTTGAGGCCTGAGGGGTTTGTGATGAAGATCCACCTCTTCATGTATCTATGGCCATATCTATGGCCACTCTTTGGGGCAACAGACAGGTATTGTGTCAGACGTAATGGGAGCTACAAAGATGAAAAAGACATTCTTTGTCTTCAGGGAGCTCTTAGATTATGTACATGAGGTATAAACTTACAAGATACTGTTTATCAGGACTTCCCTGGTGGTCCAGTGGCTAAGACTCTGAGCTTCCAATGCAGGGGGCCCAGGTTTGACTCCTGGTCTGGGAACTAGATACTCTTTCTGTGATATTCCTGATATTCGATTGCTGAGTAAAAAGGCTCAGAGGAAAGTAGGTATGGTGTAGGAGAGAAGAAAAAGGAGTGATGGCCCAGAGGCACTAAAAAGGATGAAGAAGATCCTTGATTAGGAGGAAGAAAAGTATATGAAGAATCTTTGGTCTAGGAAACCTGGGAAGGACCAAGTAAGGGTTTTGGGGAGTGAGGAAAATACCAGGCTCATCTATCCATGGGATTCTCTAGGCAAGAGTACTGGAGCGGGTGGCCATGCCCTTCTCCAGGGGACCTTCCCAACCCAGGGAAGGTCCCCTGGATTGGCAAGCAGGTTCTTTACCACTAGCACCGCCTGGGGAGCCCCCACATTGGGTCTAAGAAACCTGGGAAGGACCATGTAGGGGTTTATTGGAGTGAAGCACCGGTGAGGAATGACGGTCTCCCTTTTGTGCCTGGGGTACACTCTATGTCAAGGATAGAGGAAGCTGCTGAGCAGAACTTCTGTCTTCTTGGACACAAAGCATGGGCCACAGAGACTTGTCTCTTCCTAAGACCCTCTCGACTGGCTGAGGGGCCTCTTGCCTGGGCTTGCCCCCAGTGGATAATGCTTGCTTTCCTTTCAGAATGTGCGTTCTGGGGGAGCAGGGGTAACAGCACCCTTCTGTTGTGTTCTCTGGTGCTCCAAGCACAGAGCCACCACAGGCACAGGGGAGGTGCTGGAACATTGCTTGTTGAGTAGGTGAATGAGGAAAAGGGAGAAGGTGGTAAGAAGCTAGTCAGCTGGGGTCTGAAGAGCAGCAGTTTCAATGCTTTGGCCTGGTTTTTGTATAATTAGGATATTAAAAGATGTGTAATTCTGTACTGGGCCCACATCTTACCCAGATTCTTAGGGAATCTTAGGGAGCACCATTTGGTGGTGGTAGGTGTGATGATAAGAGGAATTAACACTGAGGTAACTGTTTACCTTATTTCAGGTAGCGTTCTAAATGCTTTCATTTATTAATTTTCCAATCTTCTTAATTTTACTGAAAAAGAAAGTGAGGCACAGAGAGATTAACTCTAGTTCTACAGCTGTTAAATGGCAGACCTGGCTTTGAAGTCAGACTCCGGAGTGCATGCTCTTAACAACATCAGGATGATCAGCTTGTCCTGCTGTGCCTGAGGTGTTCCTGGCATTAGAGCTGAACATGTGGGGTCCCAGGAAAGTTTTCAGGCAAACCAGGCAGTTGATCATTTTACTATTATCACTGGTAACCTTGAAGATTAGAGAAGCCTCATAAATTGTAGGGCTTCCCTGGTGGCTCAGTGGTAAAGAATCCACCTACCAATGCAGGAAACACAAGAGACTTGGGTTTGATCCCTGTGTCAGGAAGATCCCCTGGAGTAGGAAATGACAACCCACTCCAGTATTCTTCCCTGGGAAATCCCATGGACAGAGGAGCCTGGCGGGTACAGTCCATGGCGTCACGAGTCAGACATGACTTAGTGACTAAGCAACAATAACAACATAACTTGTAGAGCAGCCAGAAAGAAACATTCTTCCTTCTTAGAGGTTTGAATGTAGTGTCTCTGAAAATCAGTATTTATACTGGTGTTACTATAGCCACCCTCTGTATACTCAGAAGAGTACAGAGAAACATCCCGAAGTTCACAGGGAGCCCTCTATGTAGGAATTGGATTTGGAATTCCAGGGCCCACCCTGGAATGTGTTTCTGGAACACTTAGAGCATTGTTTTAGACAGAATAACTCAGATTTGGGGAAGTGGACTTCTGTTGTGGTTGGGCCAGACTACCCCTGTGAGGAGGTGGTAAAAATCCTTAGGGGAGTTCTGTTGAAGATGGTCCAGTGGGGTGGAATTGAGAATCTGTGAGCGAAGGAGGTGAGAGGTGACCTGTGATAGAATAAAGGGGTGAGGAGGAAAATGCAACCTGGAGGAGCAGAGGCCAAGAAGACGTTCAGGGACCCGTGCTCCTTCTTCCCAAATGCCCCAGGGTGGTCCCTTGAGGGGGAGAAAAAGCTGGCATGGGCTGCCCACAACCCTTTCACAAGGGTGGTCTATCTCCATCATGTGAACTGTACTTTGCTCTTCTGTTTTTATCTTAAGATTGCTTAAGTAAACTAGTAAAAGAGCTTCTTTGACACTGGGCCCTAAAGCATCCAGGAGAGGAAAGATAGAATAACAATCTCCTCAAGGAGGGGCAGAAGGGATGGAAAAGACTGAAAGATGAGGAGATCAGTTTACTGTCTAATGAAGGTCTTAAAGGAGATAAAGAGATGTTTCTAGAGACAGATCAATCAGACTTAAGAACCAACTGGAAGTGGAGAGAGACAGAGGAATCAAAAATTATAAGGTTTCTTTTTGTTTTTTCAGCTATGATGACTACATTGAAGCTGCTAAAACCTGAGGAAAGAGCAACAGGGTTGGGGTGTTGGGAGGTACAGTCAATAAACACATTTGGATGTTGTGAAAACTCACAAATGAAGAGATGTCCAGTCATCAACAACTGGAAATGAGAGTGGAGTGCTCAGATGAAGGATTGAAACTAGAGATGGGGATGATAATTTTATTAAGGGCATGAGATAGAATCCTGAGGGACAGACAGAATAACTGGTGTCAGTGAAGGAGACATAAAGAGTAGAGAGATGGAGTGAGAGCCAGGAGCAAATGGGATTCTGGAAACCAGAGGACGAAAGGTTCTGCTGCTTTGGAGGCTTCACGGTAAAGAATAGCTCAGTCAATAAAGAATCTGCCTGCAATGCAAGAGACCACATTGACTCCTGGGTTGGGAAGATCTGCTGGAGAAGGGATAAGCTACCCACTCCGGCATTCTTGGGCTTCCCTTGTGGTTCAGCTGGTAAAGAACCTGCCTGCAGTGCGGGAGACCTGACTTCGTTCCCTGGGTTGGGAAGATACCCTGGAGAAGGGAAAAGCTACCCACTCCAGTATTCAGGCCTGGAGAATTCCATGGACTGTATAGTCCATGGGGTTGCAAACAGTCGGACACGACTGTGGGCTTCCCTCATAGCTTAGTTGGTAAAAATCTGTTTGCAATGTAGGAATTTTCTTGGGGTACATGAGACTGGGGTTCGATTCCTGGGTCTGGAAGATCCCCTGGAGAAGGAAATGGCAACCCACTCCAGTATTCCTGCCTGGAAAATCCCATGGCCAGAGGAGCCTGTCAGGCTATAGTCCATGGGGCTGCAAGAGTCAGACATGACTTAGGGACTAAACCACCACACAGAGGCAAAAGATCAACACAGCTAAGTCACCCTGCAAAGCTTATTGTTCTGAGTAGTAGGGGAGGGAACAGGTAAGAGGGCTGAGATGAAGAGGCCAGACATCGTGTGCTTTCTGCAGAAAGAAGCACGGCTCCTCCACTGTGAGAATCAACACTGCAGACAAGAGCTCCTTGAACTCCCCCCTCCTCACACTTGGGCTACTGCGCTCGTCTTTCTCTCTTCCTCTGTTCCCAGTAAGATTCCCAGTAAAAGAGAAGTCTCTCTTTTCTCTCCCCACTCCCTCTTTTTTTCCTGCACCATGCAGCATGTGGGATCTTAGTTCCCCTATCAAGGATTGAACCCAAGCCCTCTGCAGTGTAAGCATGGAATCTTAACCACTGACCCTCCAGGGAAGTCCCTCTCCTCTCTTTCGTCCTCAGGATATCTTCCACTTCTCCTCTTTGTATCCCTTGAATATGGAATTCAAGTCTGTCTGGTGAAAATAAACTCTTCCATAACTTCATTCAGTCCTCAAGCTTTCAATCTTTCTCCTCACCCCTGAAGCCAAGGCCCTGGACATGCCTTTATCATGCAATAATCGCTGAATTGCTGATCAGGCTCCCCACTAGACTGAAGATGTTGCTGGTGGGGCAACCGTGTCTTACTCCTCTCTCCTCTCTGTCCCAGTGCCCGGCATAGAGCCCACTGCAGAGTACCTGCTCAGTAAGTGTTGTGTTGCAAGAATACATAATGCACCAAGGAATTTTAATAAACATTCTCATGTACTACTAACTTAGAGTAGCTCTTTGAGGTTGAATGAATAAATGAGTGAATGAATGAAAAACAAACCCTATCAAGGCTCAGAGATACCAAGTGATTTGCTTCGTCTCACCTAGCAAGAAGAGCCAGGCCTCAAATCTAGGTCTTCTTGGACTCTTCTGTCTGTACCACACTTCTTCCTTCACATCCACACATGAGATAGCACTGGACAGGCTCCAAGCAGTCCTAGCCTCAGCAACAATACTATGAGTTAAAATTTATTGAGTACTTACTGCATACCGGGCATGGTTCCAAAGGCTTTTCCATTTGGTATCTGTAATATTCAAAGCAACACTAAGAGATGAATACTATTTATTAACCCAGTTTACAGACATTAATACTGAGGCTCAAAGACAATAACTAATTTTATTAAAGTATCATAGATGTTAAATGATAGCTGGGATGTGATGTAGGTTTGCCAGTGGTGAAGTTCAATGCCAATCTCAGGCTTACCTGCCTCAAACTCCCCATAAGTCCCTTGTCTTCTCATGCCCAGCCTCACTGTGGCAGCCTGTAGAACGCTTCTGTTGGGTGGTGGCCTGCTATGGCTTTGGTATCACCTCTGAAAAGGTAAGGCCTGAGGTCTGTGCCCAACTCCAAGAGACTGCGCTATGAGGCTGAGGGGAGGGATGGATAAGTAGACCTGTGTCTCCAGGGGATTCCCAGTGGAGGATGAGATTCCTAGTGGGTAAGTGTTTCCAGGGACTCAAAGGAGAAATCAATGAGAAACCCAGGAGAATTGAAGGAGGAGAGAGGGAGAGAGGCTGTGTGGAGATGATGGTGTACTAACATTTTTATTTCTATGGCTCCAGCTTTTTCTCACAGAGTGGTCACATCTGCAGAGGGGTTCCCCCACTTTACAGATGAGCCATTAGAGACTCAGAGAGAGCAAGTCAGGGTTCAGGGAGGCTTCCATCCCAGGGGACTAACAGACTGGGGATGACTGACTGGGATGACCTGGGGCTCCACTGAGGGGAAGGAGCTCCTGCAATTTGGGGGTCAGCCAAAGGCAGGAAGGGGCATTTGGGTGACAGTGAAAAGTGTGGTGTGTGTGCATGTACACATATGCTTGTGCATGAGTGCTGAGCATGTATGCACACACTGAGATTGATGAGGCATTAACTTTCCCAGAATGGGTGACTGAGGGGCTTGAGTGGGAGATGACTTTGGTGTGGGTTGTACTGTGAGCAGCCAGGACTCACAGAGGCAGGGGTGGCTCCTCCAGGGAGGCATCACCAGTTTGTCCTCTGGAATTTGAAAGCGGTAGCAATGGAAAACTTTTTCTACATTCTTTGGAGTAACTGTCTTTCATGATTTCATTTTATCTTTGTTGTTGGCTTACAAGCTGTGCCTCTTCGTTTGCCTTAGGTTTTACACTATGGTAATAGCCTACTTTTAAATAGTATTGTGCCACTTCAATGAAGAGTATGAGATCCTTGCAGCAAGATTCTTTCACTGCCCCTCTTCCACTGTTTGTGTTATTGTTGTCATTTGCTTTATTTATACATAAGTTATAAACCTCACAATACATTTATATATATTTTGGGCTTTACACAGTTCATTGAGTTCTAAAAAGATTTAGAAAAATAAGAAAAAATTAATATTTGTTTGAAAAATTCATTAATGTTGTATGTGACTATAGTTTATTGCTAGCATCCAGTATATAAATGTACCATAACCTATTTACATACTCCATCACTGAGGGACATTTATACTGTTTCTGGTTTTTCCTAATTAGGGATAAATTGAAAATGAAAGTGAAGTCGCTCAGTCGTGTCCGACTCTTTGTGACCCCATGGACTGTAGCCTACAAGGCTCCTCCGACCATGGGATTTTCCAGGCAATAGTACTGGAGTGGATTGTCATTTCCCTCTCCAGGGGATCTTCCCAACCCAGGGATCGACCCCGGGTCTCCCGGATTGTAGGCAGAAGCTTTACCGTCTGAGCCACCGGGGAAGTCAAGGCCAATATTAAAAGCTTTGTATAAGTATTCTGATGCTCATGTCCCCGAGGAGGTTTCCTGGATCAAAGAGTATGCATAAATATCTTTTATTTTACTCAGTTCAGTTCAGTCGCTCAGTCGTGACTGACTCTTTGCAACCCCATGAACCTCGCAGCACGCCAGGCCTGCCTGTCCATCACCAACTCCCGGAGTCCACACAAACCCATGTCCATCGAGTCAGTGATGCCATCCAACCATCTCATCCTCTGTCATCCCCTTCTCTTCCTGCCCTCAATCTTTCCCAGCATCAGGGTCTTTTCAAATGAGTCAGCTCTTCGCATCAAGTGGCCAAAGTACTGGAGTTTCAGCTTCAACATCAGTCCTTCCAATGAACACCCAGGACTGATCTCCTTTAGGATAGACTCGTTGGATCTCCTTGCAGTCCAAAGGACTCTCAAGAGTCTTCTCCAACACCACAGCTCAAAAGCATCAATTCTTTGGTGCTCAGCTTTCTTAATGGTCCAACTCTCACATCCATTCATGACCACTGGAGAAACCATAGCCTTGACTAGACGGACCTTTGTTGGCAAAATAATGTCTCTGCTTTTTAATATGCTATCTAGGTTGATCATAACTTTCCTTCCAAGGAGTAAGCGTCTTTTAATTTCATGGCTGCAATCACCATCTCCAGTGATTTTGGAGCCCAAAAAAATAAAGTCAGTCACTGTTTCCCCATCTATTTGCCATGAGGTGATGGGACCAGATGCCATGATCTTCGTTTTCTGAATGTTGAGCTTTAAGCCAACTTTTTCACTCTCCTCTTTTACTTTCATCAAGAGGCTCTTTAGTTCTTCTTCACTTTCTGCCATAAGGGTGGTGTCATCTGCATATCTGAGGTTATTGATAGTTGTCCCAGCAATCTTGATTCCAGCTTGTGCTTCTTCCAGCCCAACGTTTCTCATGATGTACTCTGCATATAAGTTAAATAAGCAGGGTGACAATATACAGCCTTGATGTACTCCTTTTCCTATTTGGAACCAGTCTGTTGTTCCATGTCCAGTTCTAACTGTTGCTTCCTGACCTGCATATAGATTTCTCAAGAGGCAGGTCAGGTGGTCTGGTATTCCCATCTCTTTCAGAATTTTCCACAGTTTATTGTGATCCACACAGTCAAAGGCTTTGGCATAGTCAATAAAGCAGAAATAGATGTTTTTCTGGAACTCTCTTGCTTTTTCCATGATCCAGCAGATGTTGGCAATTTGATCTCTGGTTCCTCTGCCTTTTCTAAAACCAGCTTGAACATTAGGAAGTTCACGGTTCACGTATTGCTGAAGCCTGGCTTAGAGAATTTTGAGTATTACTTTACTAGCATGTGGAATGAGTGCAATTGTGTGGTAGTTTGACCATTCTTTGGCATTGCCTTTCTTTGGGATTGGAATGAAAACGGACCTTTTCCAGTCCTGTGGCCACTGCTGAGTTTTCCAAATTTGCTGGCATATTGAGTGCAGCACTTTCACAGCGTCATTTTTCAGGATTTGAAATAGCTCAACTGGAATTCCATCACCTCCACTAGCTTTGTTGGTAGTGATGCTTCCTAAGGCCCACTTGACTTCACATTCAAGGATGTCTGGCTCTAGGTGAGTGATCACACCATCATGATTATCTGGGTCGTGAAGATCTTTTTTGTACAGTTCTTCTGTGTATTCTTGCCACCTCTTCTTAATATCTTCTGCTTCTATTAGGTCTCTACCATTTCTGTCCTTTATTGAGCCCATCTTTGCATGAAATGTTCCCTTGGTATCTCTAATTTTCTTGAAGAGATCTCTAGTCTTTCCTGTTCTATTGTTTTCCTCTATTTCTTTGCATTGATTGCTGAGGAAGGCTTTCTTATCTCTCCTTGCTCTTCTTTGGAACTCTGCATTCAAATGGGTATATCTTTCCTTTTCTCCTTTGCTTTTCGCTTCTCTTCTTTTCACAGCTATTTGTAAGGCCTCCCCAGACAGCCATTTTGCTTTTTTGCATTTCTTTTTCTTGGGGATGGTCTTGATTCCTGTCTCCTGTACAGTGTCACGAACCTCCATCCATAGTTCATCAGGCACTCTATCAGATCTAGTCCCTTAAATCTATTTCTCACTTCCACTGTATAATCATAAGGGATTTAATTTAAGTCATACCTGAATGGTCTAGTGGTTTTCTCCACTTTCTTCAATTTCAATCTGGATTTGGCAATAAGGAGTTCATGATCCAAGCCACAGTCAGCTCCCAGTCTTGTTTTTGCTGATTGTATAGAGCTTCTCCATCTTTGGCTGCAAAGAATATTATCTGTCTGATTTTGGTGTTGACTGTCTGGTGATGTCCATGTGTAGAGTCTTCTCTTGTGCTGTTGGAAGAGGGTGTTTGCTATGACCAGTGCATTCTCTTGGCAGAACTCTATTAGCCTTTGCCCTGCTTCATTCTGTACTCCAAGGCCAAATTTGCCTGTTACTCCAGGTGTTTCTTGACTTCCTACTTTTGCATTCCAGTCCTCTATAATGAAAAGGACATCTTTTTTGGGTGTTAGCTCTAGAAGGTCTTGTAGGTCTTCATAGAACTGTTCAACTTTAGCTTCTTTAACGTTACTGGTTGAGGCATAGACTTGGATTACCGTGATATTGAATAGTTTCCCTTGGAAACAAACAGAGATCATTCTGTCATTTTTGAGATTGCATCCAAGTACTGCATTTCGGGCAAATTGTCTTCCAAAGTAGTTGTACCAATCTATTAATATAACCTCAGTTGTAGTGCATGAGTTTCCACTGCCATCTGTGGAGAAATTGTCTTAATACATACATAAATCTATTGTGTCTATACAATAGATATTACGAGGTTGTACAGTGCATAGCCTGAACATCTGAATATGAGAGGCCGGAGATAAATACCTTTTGTCTTTTCCCTGGGAGCCAGTATAGACATAAAACCAATACCCCAAATCCTACATCCATAAGGACATTCTAAGGTCGACCAAGAGATCTGAGCTCTGAAGTATCACCGCTTTTAAAAAATCTTATTCATGAGATGATGGTCTTGACAGCTATTTTGTACCATTTTGTGCAATTTAATCATGCCACTAGCCCCAGTCACAGTTGATAAACCATAAATCAAATATTGACCAAGCTAGTGCAATCAGAAAACTTTCTCCCAGAATGAAGAAAAGAGATTCAATTTTTGTATTATGTAGGTGGTTATGTATAGGGCACCTAAAAATCCAGTCTTCAGAGAGAGAGAGAGATTGTAGAAAAAAATAAATCATAATCTTAGGGGATAGATGAGCAAAGGAAAAGAGAGAATCTTAGTCATTTTCCTAGTTATTGGTTCCTTCCAGAGACTTCTTCAGGTCAAGTTGCACTCCAATCGTTTGGTTCCTTATACAGCGCTTTCTCTTTAGAATTCCCCAATTTGTGTCAGTACTGGTTTGCCTTGGTATGTACGCGTTTGCAACAACTTAAGTGTGAAATCCATAAGGACAGTAAGTTTTGTTGGTTTTGTCCACTACTATGCTTTTTAGCCTTTAAAATAATTTTGCACCTAGAACTCTCTCAATAAGTAGCTGTTGAATTGAAGAGCAACAAAAATAAACATCTCCACAAGTTTCATAGAATTGTCCCTTATTACAGGGGGAGGATGTTCTTGTTAGATTACAACAGGAATAAGAAAAAAAAAAAAGGATTCAATGAACTCTAAGATAAAACAATTAACTTCTTTAAAGTCTAAGCTGAGCAGTAAGGGCTTCACTGATGTGGCATTTGGGCTAAATGTTGAAAGATGTCATAAAAATAAACAGTAGTGGGACTTCCCTGGTGGTCCAGTGGTTAGGAATCTACCTGCCAGTGGAGGGGACATGGGTTCGATCTCTGCTCTGGGAAGATTCCACAAACCATGGGGCAACTAAGCCCATGAGCGATAATTACTGAGTCCACACTCTAGAGCACGTGATCTGCAACAAGAAAGATCACTGTTATGAGAAGACTGCACACAGCAACTAGAGAGTAGCCCCCTGCTAGCTGCAACTAGGGAAAGCCCACATGCAGCAACAAAGACCCAGTGAAGACAAAAATAAAATTAAGATAAAATAAAAGAAAAAAATAAAGAGTAGTGATTCAGGTTGGGGAAAATCTGCAATTTAGGAAAGATTTAGATGAGGGAAGATTTTTCTAATCTGAAAATTATAAAGAGGAAACAGAACATGAGGATTCCCAGAGACGCAAAGAAAGATAATGAATGTATGCTGGCTGCTTAAAGAATTACCTTAAATTGACAGTTTATGTGGGAGTCTCACTATGGGTGAGACTAGAGAGAATTGGGTAGTAGATCACATCACTAAGTCTTATAATCATACTTAGGAAGTTATCAATATTCACACAAAAGCAACTGGGACCCATGAAAATCATGTCACTCTTCATAGTAACTCTTGACCTCTCCAAATTGTGCTGTTTGTATCCTGAACACTTGACCTCTTGCCTGCTTTTGAATGACAGATAAGTAAGTAGTTTATATTTAAATTTTTCAATCCATTATTTTTCTCACGGTATATTGCTTTGTTGATTTCTTTCTCTATACTACTTTTTAAAAAAATTAAAAAACACATAAAAACCCAGTACTCACTCTGACTTCAGAGGCCTGTATTCATACCAGCTCTGCTGTGCTGCACCTAACTGGCTAGTCCTACCTTGTACTGTTCTTTCCCATTAGGAGAAGGGACTAAATGCACTGGAAATAGTTGGAATATATAATAGTAAATGATTAGTTTTTTAGATGGAGGCTGTAGAGGTACTTCATTTTCTAAGACATAGGACACATGGCTTACTTTTATCCTTCTTCTGTGGAAGATTCCAAGTCTAGCTGTGGATGTGAAATAGTTCTCAATCTACAACAATGATCTTGCTCCCAATCTAACACAGCCGGGTGTGACTTTAGTGCCTTTGAAAATGATGAAGCACACGGTATACAACTACCATGCCACGTTCAGCCAAATTATCACTGTCCTTTTGCAATATCTCTGTGGAAACTCTAATTTAGCTTAAGAAATCAAGTCTCTTTAACTGAAATATTGTTGCTTTTTGCATTTAAAAAACCCTGTAAACACATCTGTGGGTGTTTAGTCGCCAAGTCATGTCCGACTCTTGCCACCCCATGGACTGCAGCCCGCCAGTCTCCTCTGTCCATGGGATTTTCCAGGGAAGAATACTGGAGTGGGTTGCCATTTCCTTCTCCAGGGGATCTTCCAGACTCAGGACCTGAACCCCAGACTCCTGCATGGCAAGTGAATTCCAGCATTGCAAACAAATTTGTTACGGACTGAGCTACGAGGCGAAGCCCAATATACATTTAGTTTCTGTTTTAAATTCATGCGCTAGAGTGAGGCATTTCATTCTGCCTTAAATCATAAATGACTAACATTTGAATTCTGAAATAGTGTGGACAAATACCTTTTCATATGCTTATTTTCTGAAGTGACTGTCTTTTATCTATCTATGTTACCTTCTGATAAACTAAATTATCTGTCTTTTTCTTACTGATTTGTAGTTATTCTTTATATTTTCTGGATACTAGTTCTTTGTTGGATAAAGTATTATAAGTATCTTCCCCAAATCTGTGGCTTGCTTTTTCACTTGCTTATGGCATCCATCTTTTGATTGAGACTGTGTCTAGTACATTGGATACCTTTGTACAATTTATAAAAATGCTCCCTTTCTGATGGCTTGGTAAGTGTAATGTGGGCTGAATTTCAACTTTCACTTGCTTCTGTCAGATGTCTTTGTGCAGATCACCTATATAATGCATTACATAACAGTGGCAGCTCTGCTTTTGATTATCCAAAATTCTAAATTTTAATGTAGTCAAATTTACCACTTCTTTCCTTTATGTAGTCAAGTTTGTATTACTTTTTTCTTTCTTTTATAAAAAGTTGGTACTTGTGTCCTACTTAGAAAGACTTCCATTACTCCAATGTTGTGATGATATATTTCTTTATCTTATAAAACTTTATGGTTTGGATTTTTAACATTTAGATGTACCTTTTGTTTAATGTTTCCAATAAATAATTAAGTGTAATGTAGGAAATGGCAACCTGCTCTAGTATTCTTGCCTGGGAAATCCCATGGAGAGTCGCTAAGTTGTGTCCGACTCTTTGCAACCTGATAGATCGAAGCACACCAAGCTTCCCTGTTCTTCACTATCTCCTGAAATTTGCTCAAACTCATGTCCATTGAGTCAGTGATGCCATCCAACCATCTCATCCTCTATCACCCTCTTCTCCTCCTGCCCTCAATCTTTCCCAGCACCAGGGTCTTTTCCAATGAGTTGGCTCTTCACGTCAGGTGGCCAAAGTATTGGAACTTCAGCTTCAGCATAAGTCCTTCCAATGCATTCTTGCCTGGAGAATTCCATGGACAGAGGAGCCTGGCAGGCTACAGTCCATGAGGTCACAAGGAGTCGGACATGACTGAGTGACTAACACACAGGTAGATGTTAGGCAATTTGATACCGTAAAGATGGAACCGAGAGAGAGATAAAATGCCAAGGGACTGCTTTGGTGAAAGAAAGTGAAAGTGAAGTCGCTCAGTCATGTCCAACTCTTTGTGACTCCGTGGACTGTAGCCTACCAGGCTCCTCAGTCCGTGGGATTTTCCAGGCAAGAATACTGGAGTGGGTTGCCATTTCTTTCTCCAGGGGATCTTCCCAACCCAGGGATCAAACCCAGGTCTCCTGCATTGTAGGCAGACGCTTTACCGTCTGAGCCACCAGGGACTGCTTTGGTATGTGTCTTCTAATTCTGTGAAAACTTCCTCTTGCCTTTAGAAGAGTAAAGTCTCAAGGAGAGCTCAGAGAGGGCTTTCTGTGCTAATATTTTCTTTTGTATGTCTGCTTTTGTTCTTTGTTCATCACGCTGACCAAGCAGCTCAACCTTCAGGCATAGCTAGGTTTCAAACCGACGTCTCATGGACTCTAACACCCTTGCTCTTTGCCATGTTGAACAATGTCTTGAGGTGCTAGCAGTGAACATGAAGGCAAGGCCTTGAGGGACTCGATGGAGAGGATTAGGACATGTTCTGTCATATTTTGAGGTCATACTGGACGGTTTGGACAGTCATGGGACAGAGCAGTATCTGACCCAGAAAGGAGTAGCCTTCTTGGACCAGAGAGAATTGTGACCCTCTGCCTCCCTTATATTTTCCCTAGGGCTGTGATAGCTCACTGAATTTAATCAAGAAACATTTATTGGGCTTCTTTGCAAGCTTGAATGTTTCTGGCAGAGAAGGAGAGTGGTGGAGCAGGACAGTGCTAGTAGCTGGTATTTCCTTAGACCAAGAGTGTCCTGAGGGTGAGGCTATTTCCTCCTGCAGGATAAAGAGCTCAGTTCCTTCGTCTATGTCGAAAGACCACAGCTCCCCCACCAACCCAGGTGCTGCCCTCGTTATGCTTCTTTCTTTGCACACTTAAGCTTGAGAAGGATGACTTCTGTGCTGCTGTACTCTCCTGTTTCCAAGGACACTGTGAACACACCAACACGCTTGCCTATTCTTATCAACATATGCCACTCCCCACCCCCTTATGGCTGCTATACTCATGACACGTTGTTACTCTGAAACAGAACTGGTGGAAAACTTGGGATATAGGTTGGACTGGTGAAGATGAGAGCAGGTTAGGCCTCCTTTCACTCTTGCTACGTAGGGGCTTCCATCTTCTTTCCAGCCTGCCTGTCTTTCACTGGCCTTTTCTGGAGGGCATTGGGCTCTGTTAGGGGCCTCTTGCTATGTGCTGGGAAACCACCTGTCTCCCAGTCTTTCCAAGGCTCATGATATGGGTAGCCATATCTTGACATAATTAAAAAAAGTAGTTCCCTAATGTTGCTTAAAATGATTGTTTTCCTAATTTTGCATCCCCTTCCTTCTTCATCATTGTTATCCATAACTTTAAGATCCTTTCCCCATTTTCATAAAGGACATTGGCTCAGGCTAACTTTCCTCCTCAACCCTGGCCATTCTCCTGGACTATGGTATGGATCATTCATGAAAATGATCTATCCAGCATCTTTAAGGGTTGTTTGCCTTCTTCAACATCAGTGACATGTTCTCTCTCCAGTCCAGGCTGTGAATACGTGAGCATACCCTAGATCATCAACCATAAATGCACCACCTCTGAAGTCTTCTATTTTAGTAGCTCTCTTTCAAACTGCCTTATTCCTTCCCCTTAACATAACAGTCCCTACTTTTATATCTCATGATGACCTCTAGGCCTGTCATCTTTCTTCCATTGTTCAGAATCCTCCTGTCTCCCCTGCCCTTCACAAGTTGGATGGCAGGCAGCTCAATGGCTCTCTCTCCAGTACTCCTGTCCTGATGTACCCTGCTGAGAGCTGGGTGAAAGCTGTTCCCAGACTGCTAAGTGTTTCTAGAGAAACAGCACAGCTGTGCACTTCTGTACACATCTTTACTCCTTCTCTCTGTATCCAAAGAAGAGGGTTCCTTTTCTCAAGACCCAACTGTCCCTCCTTTAAAGGATCATCCTTTAATTTTCTCTCAACTAGTTCTCCTCTCCCTATGAGGCAGATAATATTATTATCTCCATTTTGCAGACAAGGAAACAAATTCAGAGAGAATTCCAAGATTGTCGCATGGTCCTCCCAAACTGTAAGTGGCTAAGCCAAGAATCAAACCCAGGTCTTTTCCTCTCTCAGTGTCACACTTTTTTTTCTGCTTTGCAAAGTTTACCCACATCCTCTTGACCACCTTCCCTTCTACCTACTGCTGTCTATTCCCCTCCATAAACTTCTGTCTTGATGCACTCAGAATCATGGGAGTTCATTTCTGTCCCCACCATTCTGAGGCATTAACATCAATTGACTAAGGCCTATGCCTCCTCTAAAAGGTAAAGTCCATGAGAGCAAGAACCACATTATGCTCATCATAGTATCTCCAGGAACCAAGGAAGGGAACTGCCCTTGTTAAAGTACTCATCAACTTCCACAATATTACTTAGTCAAATCCTCATTCTCCTTGACCCATTAGAGGACTGAAACCTGCCAACCACTCCAACCTTCTTAAAACAGTCTCCTCCCTTGGCTTTGGTGAGGCCATTCTGTCCTTGTTTTCCTCCTGCCTCTGATTCCTACACACAAATTCAACCTTTAGAAATCCCTTCCATCTCTCTACCTCTCTTCATCCCTGTGTCTGTACTCAGGTCCAGGCTACCATTGTCTCTAGTGTTAAGCCTCCAGGCTTGTCTCCCTCTAATCCACACTCTTCTGTGACTGCAGAGTGACAATTGTGAATCACAAGTGTGGTTTTGCCACTTCCCTGCTTCAGAGTCTTCAGTGGCTGCCTGGAGTAAAAACTCAAACTCCTTATTATGACAGATAAGGCCTTTTATCATCTGGCCTCTATTTATCTGCCTGCCAACCCACCCTCACTTCCCACCAGACCCCCGTGCTCACTCTGTGGGGGCTGCTGTGGAGTTTCTGATCTCTATGCTCTGATTTCTATGCTCATGGTGAGCCTCTGTGGCTCACTATGCTGTTCCTCTGGTCTAGAGTGCCTTTTTTCTTTCCATCTCCTTCCTCTCCAGTGAACACCTTACCTTATCCTTCAAACACAAGCCAGATTCATCTTCTCTGTGAAGTGTTCCATGTCAGTGATTGCCCTTCCTATATATTTCCACAGAATTTTGTTCATAAAGCTATTATTGACCATTACATGCCTTTACAGCGTGCTAGATTGGGACCTCTTTCAGGGGAGAAAACAATTTTTTTCTTTCAAGTGTGTGGCTAACATGATGTATGTGTACTAGATGTCTGGTGAATGAATGAATGAATGAATGAAAACTACATGCAGAAAGAAGGGGAGAAAATTGAGAAACCAGTGACAGAAGCTTATTTTGAAGTTGGTTACTGTGGAACTCTGGATGAATAGCCAGTTTTCAGAATATGTCTAGAAGATTCTCAAAGATGACTGTAGACAGCCAAAACCTACATACAGCAGGGATGGGTCACTTGCACATTTACCTACGTGATAGTGAGAGTGATTAGGGCCTACAAGTCATGGCGAGTCAGGCAGGAAGCTCCCTATGTCAGGGCAGGGGCTGGAGCTTCTCACTGGAGACCTGGTGTTGTGCCCGTTGGAAGGCAGTTGCCAGATGCTGCCTGATTTCCTTGGTCCTGGCCCCATAGATGATGGGATTGAGCAGACATGGAAGCAGCAGGTAGAAGGCACTGAGCAGGTTGTGCACATCCTGGGAGGCAGTGCGGGCCACGCGGTAGACGATGGATGAGGACATGGTGGACGCGTAGACGGTGAAGATGACCAGCAGGTGGGAGCCGCAGGTGTTCAGGGCTTTTGAACGTGCTCTGCCTGATGAAATTCGAAAGGCTGCATGGATGATGCGGGAGTAGGAGGCTCCTAGCAGCAGCATGTCCAGGACTCTGTTGAAGATGCGGACAGTGAGCCCCACAGTCTTGTTTAGGGAGATATCCCCACAGGAAAGCTTCATCAGGGCCATGTGCTCACAGGCAAAGTGGTGGATCACATCTGAGCGGCAGAAACGAACCCTGGAGGCCAGCGCCACCACTGGAGCCACAATGCAAGTGCTCCTGGCAGCTGCCGCCCCCACCAGGCCAGCCAGCAACTGACCCGTCACTATCTCTGGGTAGCGGAGAGGGTAGCAGATGGCGACATAGCGGTCCAGGGCCATAACCAGGAGGATGTTGCAGTCAAAGACAATGAGGAAGTAGATGCAGAACATCTGGACCAGGCAGCGAGCTAGGGAGATGCGGCTGAATCGGGAGGAGAAGCTGAGCAGCATGGCAGGCACTACAGTGGTGGCGGCACAGATGTTGACAGCCAGGAGCAGAGCTATGAGCAGGTACATGGGCTGGTGCAGGCTCCTCTGGGTCACCACCGTGTGGATGACCAGGGCATTGGCAGAGACGATCACCAGGTAGATGCTGAGGAAGGGCAGCACCAGGAGAGCTCGGGACTCCTTCAGCCCCGGGAAGCCCAGCAGGACGAAGCTGGTATAGGACAGGTTGGAGCTGCCGTTGGTCCATGATGACATCTTCCCTGGGGAGTGGGATGGCTCTGGGGAGAAAAGAGGGGCAGGAGGCCTGGTTTCTGCACCCACTAGGGCTTGCCCCAGCTTTCCTAGGTTTTGATCTTCATGAATCTCCAATATCCCTAGAGAAAAAATGACAGACTAAAGCTCATTATTTAATGAGATATGCATCTGTGGATAAATCTTTGCATTTCAAATAAATTCTTCAAGGTAGATTTTAGATGTAGAATTATTGGTATCATATAATATGAACATTTATGAAGGTGCAAGTAGATTTCCAAGAACGTTGTCAGTCTTGTCATTGGTGCTAGTACTAAACTGCCTTGAGTACAAAAATTAATCCTTTGATGGTGAAAATACTATCTCATGTTAACTTGCATGCTGCCTTTTAGTTGTGGCATGTGGGATTCCGTTCCCACATGTGAATTTTCTACTCCTGTCTTTTGCCCATGCACTACTAGGGATTGTTTCTCTTAACAGTTTAAAACCATTGTTTCCCCTTTTATCCATTGAAACAGATTTTCCAAATCTTGTTAGTATTGTTTTAAAAATATTTGTTTGTTTATTTATTTAGGTTGTGCTGGGTCTCAGTGGCTGCACATGGTGTCTTTAGTTGCGGCCTGTGGGATTGAGTTCCCTGACCAGGGGTTGAACCTGGGCCATCTGCATTGGGAGTGTAGAGTCTTAGCCACTGGACCACCAGGGAAGTCCCTTGTTAGTATTTTTATCTTATTTATGATATTAAGACTAAGAGTTTTAAATTTATAAAATTAAATCTCTAGACACCTCTTCGTGAGTTCTTTTCTTGGTTTATTAGAATGATTCTCATTCAAAGATCAAAAAGATAGTATACTGTATTTTGTTCTTCTTTAAAGCACGGCTTAATTTTTTTAATTAAGTTTTGATACACATGAAATTCACTTTGCTATGTGACATTAAGTCATGATCTAACTTGATATTTTTCTCCCAGGGAGCTAAATAATTGTTCTTGTGTCATTTCCTACACTGCTTTGTGTCACAATCTTTATCCTGGATTAAGTTCTGACATGTGAAGTGGTTGTTTTATAGGTAGTGATAGTCTGTTTGTTCTTGTGCCAATGCCATGCTATTTTTTATTTTTAAAATTTATTTATTAATTTAAAAATTGTACCATGCTATTTAAAAAATAAAGCTCTATCGAGATATAATTCACATATGCACATTGACATGTACACGTCAATGGTTTTTAGTAAATTCACAGAGTTGTGCAACTATTACCACAATCAACATTGTCATCAGCCCAAATAGAAACCTGGTACCCCTATTTTTCCCCAACCCCCTCAGCCCTATGTAACCCAATCACTAATCTACTTTCTGAGTCAGTGAATGTGCCTACTTTGAACAATTGATATTAATGGAATCATACAACATGTGCTCTTTTATGGCTGTTTTTTCTCACTTAGTATAATGTTTTTAAGGTTCATCCATTCTATAGCATGTATCAGTATGCCATTCTTTTTAAATGGCTGAATAATATTCCATAGTATGGCTATATCACATTTTATTGATCCACTCATCAGCTGATAGACATTTGGGCTATCTCCACATTTAGGGTATTATGAATTCTCTGAACACTCATGTACAAGCTTTGGTGTAAACATATGTTTTCATTTCTCTTGGAAATACCTAGGAGTGGAATTGTGGAACCACCGCAATTGAGGAACTACCAGATTGTTTTCCAAGGTAGCTGCACCATTTTAAATTCACACCAACAATGGATGAGCATTCCATTTTCTCCATATCCTCGCTAATACTTATTACCTCTCTTTATTATTCTGGCTATCCTAGTGGTTTTGACTTGTGTTTTTCTTTTCCTTTTTGTTTTGGCTTTGTGGTGCAGCATGTGAGACCTTAGTTGCCTGACCAGCCCCTCTTGCTTTTAAAGCACAGAGTCTTAATCACTGGACGAAGGAAAATCCCTGGTTTGTGTTTTTCTGAGGGTTGACGGTGTTAAGAATCTTTTCATGTGCATATTGGCCATTTGTATTTTTTTAAGAAGTGTCTATTCAAATTCTTTGTCCATTTTTAACTTAGTTATCTTTTATTACTAAGTTGTAAGAGTACTGTATTTTATTGATTACCATAAATTCATCATTTATTTTAATTTCTAATAAAACTTATCTTTACAAGTACTTTTGTTAAACTTTTTTTGTTATTTTCGTTTCATTCTCCCAACCTTTATAATCATTTTGCCAATTTCTAAAATAATCTCATTGTGCATTTTAAAAATTGGAATTTCATTAAATCTATGAATTAATCTGCAGAGGACTAATCTTGACAATATTCAGTCTTTCCATCTAGTATCAAGTATGGTGTTCTAAGTCTTCAAGTCTTGATTTATGTCTCTCAGCAGTTTTCTGTTATTTGTGTAAGTCTGTGACGGCAGGAATTCTGTTCACTTCACTCACATTTATATTCCAGGAACCTAATACCAAACCTGACATATAGGAGACAGTAAGTGTTGGTTGAATAATGAATGGGTCTCCCATAGTTTATTGTTAAAATCCTAGGTATTTTGCAATTTGTTATCATTGAGAAAATAATAATTTTCTATTATATTTTTTGAATTGGCAACAAGCTTATATAGAAGTTTACAATTTTGTCCATTTATCTTATATACTGCTACTTAAAAACTTCTCTTATTAGTTAAAAACATTTCAGTTGATTTTATTGGGTATTTAAGGGAGAACTGGGCTTCCCAGGTGGTGCTAGTGGTAAGGAATTGGCCTGCAATTCAGGAGACACAAGAGACGCGGATTCCATCTCTGGGTCAGGAAGATCCTCTGGAGAAGAAATGACAGCCCACTCCAGTATTATTGCCTGGGACAGAGGAGCCTCGTGGGCAAGAGTCCATGGGGTCACAAAGAGTCAGGCACGACTGAACTGGACACACACACAAGGGAGAATTATTTTTTTCTTTTAAAAAAATAATAATTGGACTTTCATTTCTGGTTTTACATCTCATTTCAGAAACCAGAACTTCTAGAATAACATTAAAAAGTAATCATAAGAAAAGGTGTATTTATTTTCCCTCAATTTTATTAAAGATTCTGTTTCTATGTTAAATATGATGTTGCTTATTGGTTTGAGATAGGTATTATTTTCATATTAATGAAGTATCTTCTTGCTGCTAGTTTTAATAATGAAAAAATTTGAGTCTGTATTTAATGTTTTCAAATGCTTTTTTGGCATCGATAATAATGGGCCAATGCTTTTAAAATTTGACCCATTGACAAGTAGATAAAATACATAGTGATTATATTTTTAAATACTACTGAAATTAATTTGCTAGCATTTTATTTAGAATAGATCTATAGGGTTTTTTTTTTTGGAACTATCTTTATCTCTATATGAAGTTTTGTTATCATAGTTATGCCAGCTTCATGATGAATTGATTCAGTTTCTTTTTAAAATTCTATTTCTAGAATATTTCACTTTCATGCATTGGAGAAGGAAGTGGCAACCCACTCCAGTGTTCTTGCCTGGAGAATCCCAGGGACGGGGGAGCCTGGTGGGCTGCCGTCTATGGGGTCACACAGAGTCGGACACGACTGAAGTGACTTAGCATAGCATAGCATAGCATTTCTAGAATAGCTTTTATAACACAGCAATTATTCATTCCTTGAGTTTGGGGGGCGGGAAATCTCACGAATAAAGCAATTTGGGCACAGACTTTTTTGGATGATAGTTATTTAGTAACACGTTCTGATTTCTTTCATGGCAATCAATCTACTCAGGTTTTTAATCTCTTCTTAAGTAAAGTTCGGAGAAGGCAATGGCACCCCACTCCAGTATTCTTGCTTGGAAAATCCCATGGACGGAGGAGCCTGTTATGCTGCAATCCATGGGGTCGCTAAGAGTCGGACACGACTGAATGACTTCACTTTCACTTTTCACTTTCACGCATTGGAGAAGGAAATGGCAGCCCACTCCAGTGTTCTTGCCTGGAGAATCCCAGGGACAGGGGAGCCTGGTGGGCTGCCGTCTATGGGGTCGCACAGAGTAGGACACGACTAAAGTGACTTAGCATAGCATAGCATAAGTAAACTTGGAAAATTACATTCTTCTGGTGACTTGCCCATCTCACAAAGAATTTATAATTCATTAGCATAGACTCCTACAGGGTGATTTGCATTTCAGTAGGGTGATTAAATACCCTAACCCAAAGAATGAACATGTAAACCGGTGATATTTTGAGTCACACTCATGTAGCTCATGCTGTCATTCAGTCACTCAGTCATGTCCGACTCTTTGCAAACCCATGGACTGCAGCATGCCAGGCTCCCCTGGCCTTCACCATCTCCAAAGCTCTTGTAGCTCATCTCAAATCACACTGTGGAGTAAGAACTGTCATCCTCTAGGGCGTGTGTGAAAACAAATACAGAGACTCACTGAAATACTCAGTGACACACACTTGGGATGCCTGAACATACCCTCTTCTGGAGATAACGGTTCCACACAGACTGAACCTCATAACAGAGGCTCCTATTCTCACTGCTGATTGCACTCACTGCTGGGCAACTGCCTTATTAACATCAAAACGCAGAAGGTGAGATTAGAGCCTCAGAAATGAAGGCCATCAGAGAGGGAAGATTTTCTATTTGCATCCAAGGGACTTAAAAGGAAGATGGGAACTGCCAACCTCCCAGTGCCTGGGGGCAGCAAGCTCTAACTATCCAGTCCTGGGCAGATGGCCCCTCCTCCCATCCCCTTTCCAGGCCTCTGTGACCTAAACGAACATTGAGAATCATGAATTCACAGCCACACACGGTGGAAGCCTGTAGGGCTCATCTTGTGTATCGTTCACCTCCTTCCCTGATGCGAGTGCCCTCAGCCTGCACAGCTGCTCATCCAGATGCTTCCTACTGTATCTCAGGCCGTGGGTCCGTGAGTGGGTGTTTCACCCAGTTGTCAGGCTTGAAAGCTCTCTTTGTGTAGTGTCAGCCCCTTGGTCCCAGCTGTGTCCTAACTCTGAGGGACAGTTTTCTTCTTGAGGTTGCTTTGATAGGAAGGAGCAGAAGAAAAACTAACACATTTTTCAGGCCCTACCATGGTCTGTTTTCTCTTTTGTGCTCACATACAGTTTCCATCTCATTTAGTAGCCACAGTGTCTAGTAGGCAGTTTATACAACTGACAGATGTATGAAGCCATCCTTTTTTTTTTTATTCAACATATTTTGGGATGTTCACCATGTGCCGGGCACTCTGTTAGGCACGGGGGCTTCATGGGTGTATCAGATGTGGTTTCAGTGCCCAAGAAGCTTGGAGTCCAATAGGGGGAGAAGCAGAGAGCTGTGGAGCCCAGGGAGATGTCTAACTCAGCCTCTGGGGCAGGGAAAGCTCCCCAGAAGAGAGGCCATCTAACCTGAGAGTTGGAATTTGGTGGGGGCGGGCAGTGGGGTGCAAATAGCCTAATGACATCAAGCCCAGAATTGGTGGGGGTGGGATTAGAATGCCAAAGCCCAGGTGCCTCTCACAGTCACCACACCTCAAGGGAGACACCTGGGCTTGGTGAGAGTCCTGTGGAAGAAAATGATAAGAAAAAAGAAGATGGCAGAGTGGAAATGAGAGGATGAATTAAACTCCGGCTGATTTTCCACTATTGAGACTCAGTTTCAAAAAGGAAGTCTCCAGATTAGGTTTAGAAAAAGGTTCCCTTTGGGGACTTCCCTGACGGCCCAGTGGTTAAGAATCTGCCTTCCAATGCAGAAGACGCCAGGTTTGATCTCTGGGGGGGATATGCTGCGGGGCAAATAAGCCCACGCGCACTGCAACTGCTGATCCCCCAGGCCCGACTACAGAGCCCATGAGCTCTGGAGCCCACATGCCATATCTAGAGGGAAACCTGCATGCCGCAATGAAGATCCCGCATGCTGTAACTAAGACCCCACGCAGCCCAAAATAGATTAATAAATTAAAAAGAAAGCAACTGATTTTCTAGGGGGATAAGAAAAAGAAAAGGATTTCTTTCTGAGAAGACCTGGAGCTGCGGAGGGGGGACGTTGGTGTGGACGGGGGCTAGTTGTGTGATTGTCCAGAGACAAGCGATGACAGCCAGGGATGTGAGGCCCAGCTGTCCTCCTTCCTTGTGCCAGCCCTGCTTGTCTCCACTCCTGCCACCCTCTCCCTGGTCAGAGCCTCCAGTGAAGACCCCACAGCCTCCCTGGGCTGCCCCCAGAGGTGATACTCACCCAGCACAGTCAGGCAGAAGCGGAGAGAAGCAGTGGGGCTCCCACAGTGCAACTCTATGTACCCCTACTTGTCTCCCCGGGAGCCTAGGCTCCAGCTCAGCCAATGGGCAGTACCCTCTGACTACTCCCTGGTGTCCGAGGGCCTCCATGGGGCCGGCCAGCTTGGAGCCTGGTCTCCTGACATCCAGGCCAGGCCCTTCCTATTGATCTGGGCTACCCATGGCCCCTGCTTTGGAGCTAAGAGGTGTAACTCACCACAAACAGGGGGAATTCTGTCCTCACACCCCAAACTCAGGCTGCAGCCTGCCCCAGGGTGGCTCTGCCAAAGCAGGTCAGGGAGTGGATACAGGATGCTGGTCAGTCTGGCAAGCAGGCTCTACACGTCAGCGATGGGGAGTCAAGAGTCCGAAGTGCAACTTGTATTGAATACCTATTATGTGCTCATAGTAGGCTTTGTTTTTTTTGCTGGCAAATAATTTAATTTTTTTTACCTGTTGGATGTTTTTATTTTATTTTTTTTAAATTTAAATTTATTTATTTTAATTGGAGGCTAATTACTTTACAGTATTGTATTGGTTTTGCCATACATCAACAAGAATCCGCCATGGGTGTACACGTGTAAGGATAGGTGGTACTTAGATGATGTTTCTGGGATAAAGGTAGGAACTGGTAGCAGGGGAAGAGGTTGTAAGAGGGCCTGCTAAAGTAAGGAGATTACACGGCATTTAGAAGGGGACCATGTAGAGTTAGAGACTTGAGGGCACCTATCCAAGTTCACTCAGCAGACCTGTGGCAATGCTGGGCTGGGTCATCTGACCCAGATATGGCTCTTTCCACCTCGCCTCATCTCTGGTCACTGCTCTGGCCCAGTCAGGGAAGGCTTCATGGAGGAGGGGACATTTGAACCAGATCTGGAAGGTCTGGAAGCAGCCACAGAGGCAGAGAGGAGGAGGCAATGGTGATGACGGTGGGCATGGTTGATCCCAAAGCCTCAGACATGGTGGCGAGGGCCGGAACCGATCAAGGAGGTGTGGTCTGGAGCCCAGGAGCATCTCCCCTGACCTGGGCTTGTTTCACCACTGTAGGGTGGAGCTGGCAGCAGGGCACTCAGAGGTGGCCAGAGGGTGGGGGGCAGTCAGGGCTGGGGGGCTTTCAGAGCAGTGGGGGCCCTCTAAATCCTGCTCATCCCCAGGCCCAAGGGGGAAGTTTGCCAAGAGGAGGGGTTCCTCACACTACTGAGTGGACCTCCTGTGCCTCTCCAACTTGGGATCTCTTGTCCCCTGACCGGGCTCCCCCATTTGTCCATGAGTCTCCTGAGGGGCAGGGCCCAGGCCTGAGGCAGGAGCCCAGGCAAGTCTGTCTCCCTCAGGACTGGCAGCTCCTGCAGGGCGCAGAGCTGGGCCAGCACACACTGTGGCCAGCGCGGCCTTGTCTGAGCTGTTTGCTCGCTGTTTTTGAGCCTTCGTGTTAGTGTCCGAGGGCTGCCATACAAACTGCTGCTAACTGGAAACTGCCTTAAAACAGCGGAAGCCTGTCCCCTCTGGTTCTGGAGGGCAGAGGTCTTAAGCTTAGGAGTGGGCAGGGCCGTGCTTCTGGTGTTTCCTTGGCTTGTTTTCCCAGCTCTGCCTTCGTCTTCACAGGGTCTTGTCTGTTTTCATAAGGACGTTCGATCAGGACCCACCTGGATAATCTGGGATGATCTCATATGAAGATCCCTAATCCAATCACATCTGCAAAGACCCTTTTCCCAAGTAATGTCACATTCATAGGTTCCAAGGGTTAGGGCTTAGGCCTTTTAGGGGGCCACCATTCAACCTATGACAGCCTCCGTATGTGGGGTTCAAAAGAACGAGAGAGGAACATTGAGGGTGGCCTTGGCCTGGGCAGGCTCTGGGTGCAGAGGGGTGCAGCAAGGGAGGGGTGTGTGTGACACCCAGGATTGGGGAGTCAGGGTGCCCTCAGGGAGCCTTTCTGGTCTGGAGCAGCTACTCAGAAAGGTGAGAACTCAGCCCTGTGTGTGGAGCAGGGCTAAGCCACAAAGGCTTCCTGGACGAGATGAGCTTCCAGCCTTGGCTTAGAAAAGAGACAAGCTGGGGTGGGGTGGGGGAGGAGGGTGAGCAGTTCAGGCTGAGGAGGTACCCCCTCTTAGGTCTGAACTTTCTGGGGCAGGCTTGGGGTCCCCCTCAGGCTGGGACACCCTCCTGTGGGGACATTGAGTGACAGGGTGCAATGTTGCGTCTGCAGAGCAAGGGGTGGGGGGGGGTGTCCAAGGGAACGGGGGCACCTCTGGGGCCCTGTGCATCGTCACCAGGATGCCACACCAGGGGCAGCACAACGTGACCTCCCCTGACCCCACTGCTCCCCCTGCTCCTGTGCCCTGCCGGTTCCTCCTCCCCATCTGCTTTCTCAGGAAGTCCACCTCACAGCCCGGGTCAGTTACAGGACATTGCCCTGCTTGTCCCGCTCCCTCACTCCCCTTCATCTGTTCCGTCCCAAGTCTGGCCAATTCCACCCGCAGTCTCCTCGCTGCTCTGACTCCTGAAGCCTATTCACAGGTCTCCTCTAAGCTTCATGCTTGACCTAGCTCCTCCATCCCCTCCAGTCCCACGCCAGCACTGCTGCCAGAAGGATCAGTCGAGAAAGCAGACCTGGCCTTGTCACCCTGGCCAAGGTTCTCTGCGGAGACTCGGGACTGCCAGCCTGGTAAAGTCCAGGCTTCCTCGCTGGCTTTCGAAGCACTCACCCTCACCCCTCCTGGAGGGGCCAGTGCCCTCCAGCAAGGACAAACTGCTTGCCCCTTGTCGCCCACCCCTCTGCTGGGCCCGCCCTTCCTTTCCTAAGCGTCATTAGGGCTGCCGTCTAGTCTGGGCTTGCTCTAGGCCCTCAGGTGCCACCTGTTGCAGGAAGCCCTCCCTGACTGCTCTTGCCCTAGTTGCTTTGAGTTTCTGCAGTGTGAGGAGTCACAAGCCTGGGACTTACACTGAGTCCCATTGTGAAGGCCAGTCTGACCTGGGACCCCCAGTAGCCTCCCACCTCCCACCCAGGACTCTGCAGCACGTGTGCACTGTCTCTCCTCCCTCCCACCTTCTTGGGGGCCCCCGTGGCACCCCAGCCCTAAACTCTCCTCTCCAGATTTCTCTTTTAGTGGAGGGGGTCAGGGTTCCCCATACCTCTCCCATGAGACTTGGAGCCCCATCACCCTGGCCTGTGAAAGCCTGCTGGTGGCTCCAGTGGGCTCCTTTTGAATGGTGGGAGCATCCTGTACATGGGATACTTGGGGAGGTGTCTGTCTAGGCTGCATCGCCCACTCTGGGCAGGGCTCCTCGAAACTTCTAACCTGTGTCTTTCTCCCTTACCCCAACCGTGACACCAGCACATGGGCGCCCGGGGCCTTGGCATGCGGGCACTGACGGGAGAAGGAGGTAGTGTGGAGAAGCAAGTCCAGAAGCTTGAGATTCGACACAGGTGCCAGCAGTGCCCTTGAGCTTGGTTCCCAGTCCATGGAAGGTGGGCGCTAGACTGGGTGACCTCTCATGGCCTTTTCCCTCCTAGATCGAACTTCTGATGTTCCTAATAAGCTTCAAGTGATTATCGTCTAGAAAGCTTTAAAAAAAAATTATTTTATTGAAGTATAGTTGATTTACAGTGTTGTGCTAATTTCTGATTACAATAAAGTGATTCAGAGATATGCATACACACATCTATACATTCATTTATTTTCTAATTGAAAAATTTTATTTTATTTTATTGAAATCTGTTTTATACTGGAGCATAGTTGATTAACAATGTTGTATTATTTCAGGTGTGCACCAAAGTGATTCAGTTATACATATACATGTGTCTCCTCTTGTTCACTGACTCAAAGGACATGAGTTTGAGCAAACTCCAGGAGATAGTGAAGGACAGGGACGCCTGGCATGCTGCAGTCCATGGGGCTGCAGAGTTGGACATGACTTAGCAGCTGAACAATAACAACTTTTTTGAATTCTTTTCCCATTTCAGTTATTACAGAATATTGAGCAGCTTTCCCCTGTGCTATAAGCACGTCCTTATTGGCTATCCATTTTATTAAAACATTTTTTTATTTGTTTGTTTATTTTTGGCTGTACTGGGTCTTCATGGCTGTGCAGACTTTTCTCTAGTTGTGGTAAGGGAGGGCTACGCTCTAGTGTGGTGCACAGGCTTCTCAATGCGGTGGTTTCTCTTGTTGCAGGGCATGGGCTCTAGGGCAGCTGGGCTCAGCTGTTGAGGCATGTGGGCTAAGTTGTGGCTTGGGGCTTAGCTGCTCTGCGGCATTCAGGATCTTCCTGGATCAGGGATCAAACATGTGTCTGACTTACTTCACTTAGTATGATAATGTGATAATCTCCAGGTTGATCCATGTTGCTGCAAATTGCATTATTTAATTCTTTTAAATTAATGGCTAAATATTCCATTGTATATACATACCACATCTTTATCCATTCCTCTGTCAATGGGCATTTAGGCTGCTTCCATGTCTTGGCTACTGTAAACAGTGCTGCCCTGAACATTGGCTACATGTATCCTTTTGAGCAATGTTTTTCTCCAGAGATATGCCCAGGAGTGGGATTGCTGGATCATGGTAGCTCTCTCTATTTTTAGTTTTTTGAAGAACCTCCATAGTTTTTTCTGTAATGGCTGCACCAGTTTACATTCTCAATGACAATGTAGGAGGGTTCTCCTTTCTCCACACCCTCTCCAGCATTTGTTGTTTGTGGACTTTTAAGTGATGGCCATTCTGACCCGTATGAGCTGGTACTTCATTGTAGTTTTGATTTGCATTTCTTTAATAATTAGCGATATCGAGCATCTTTTTGTGTACCTGTTGGAGAAATGTCTGTGTGCCTTTGGAGAGATGTTTATTTAGGTTTTCTGCTCATTTTTCGATTGGGCTGTATTTTTGTTATCAAGTTGTATGAGCTGTTTGTATATTTTGGAATTAAGCCCTTGTTGGTGGCATCATTCATAAATATTTTCTCCCAGTTCAAGATCGTCTTTTTGTCTGGTTTATGGTTTCTCTTTCTGTACAGAAGTTTGTAAGTTTGATTAGGTCCCATTTGTTTATTTTTGTTTTTATTTCTCTTGCCTGGGAGACTGACCAAAGAAAACATTGGTATAATCTATGTCATAGAATGTTTTGCCTATGTTCTCTTCTAGAGTTTTATGGTATTGTGTCTTATCTTTAAAGCTTTAAGCCATTTTGAATTTATTTTTGCATGTGGTGAGAGGATGTGTTCTAACTTCATTGATTTAAATGTGGCTGTCCAGCCTTCCCAACAACACTTGCTGAAGAGATTGTCTTTTCTCCATTTTATTGATACACTCTCATGTCCTTTGTAGATTAATTGACCATAGGTATGAGGCTTTATTTCCATGCTCTCTATTCTCTTCATTGATCTATACATCTGATGTGCCAATACTACTGTGCTGCTTTGATGAGTGTAGCTTTGTAATATTTCCTGAAATCTGGGAGGATTATGCCTCCTGCTTTGTTCTTATTTCTCAGAATTGGGAAAGCTTTTTAAAAAACACTTTATTGAGGTATGATTGACATACTAAAAGCTGTACATGTTTAATGTGTTCAACCAGATGAATCTGAAGATAAGTACAATTGACCCATGGATCACACAGGTTTGAACTGCACAGGTCTGCTTATATGTGGATTTTCTTCAATAGTAAATACAACAGTGTTTCACAGTTGGTTGAATTCATGGGTAAAGAGGGCCGACTCTTAAGTTTTACGTGGATTTTCAACTGTGTAGACGGTGTGTGTCTCTAAGCCCTGTGTTGCTCAAGAGTTGATTGTATAATATATACCCATGACACCATCATCTTAATCTATGTCATAAACATCATTGGCTCCAAAAGTTTCCTCCTGTCTATTATCTATTATTATTACTTTTGTGATGTAAGGTGACACCTAACATAAGACCTATCCTCTTTCATGTTCCTCAATTGATTTGATTTCCCCATCACACCTGGGAGGCAGGGGGCACCACTTTACAGCCAGAGGAGCTAAGGCTTGGAGCCAGCAGTCATGCAGCTGCTTGGTAACAGAACAGGGCCTGGAGCCGGTCCCTTGGCTCCTCCTGGCTCCTGAGCCCTCTCTGGTTGCTGGGGAGCTGGAGGGTCCCTTTGTACTGGGATGTTGGGGTAGGTTCTTCTCTTCACATATGGTGGATGAGGACCAGGACTAGACCAGTTTCCCTCCTCTTGTTCTTTTGGCCTGATGGCCCCCCAGTCTTGCTGTGTCCAGTCTTGAAGATGGCTCTCTGTCCCTTCAGGAAGACCCCTGGCCTGTCCACCTTTAGCTCTTCCTCTTGGGAAGGGGCTGGGGAAACCTTCCACAGTGGGCCTTGGCCCAGGACAGAGGCCTTCCTTTCCCAGTGGGGCAGCTTTCAAGTCTTCTCCCCTGCAGGAAGCAGGCTGGTCTCTGCACTCTGGGGTCCACCCTGTCTTGGCTAAAGAGAGGGGCTTGAATAGCAGTCTTGAAGCACAGGGTGGGGGGCAGAGAAAGGGGTAGGGGCAGTCCTAGCCAGGGTGGTTACCTGTACCAGGCACACTCTTGTCAGCAGACCTGCCTGTGGGTCCATCTTTGAGCCCAAAGGAAGAATGCCTGGGCTTGAGGGGGACAGGGCACCAGCTGTCTGATTCTGAAGGGTGAGATGATTTGTCTAAGCATGGGCTCTGACTTTGGCTTCTGTTATCAGTTGTGGCTGGAGGGCTTCAGCCTCCTCTAGGTTCTCTCTGGCTGGTGGGGCTGAAGGAAAGGAGCTCATTCAACTCATATCTGCCCTGGCCAGGCCCCAAATCTGGGGTATTACATGTCATATCTCATTTAAAATAATTCTTCGTCAGGAGGTAATCATTAAACCTGTTTTACAGATGAAGAATCTGAGTCTCAGGGAGGTTATTGTTGATGAAGGCCCAGCATTAGTAAGTGGCAGAGTTGAGGCTTGAAGTCAAGTCTTGTTCTGGTCCCCAGCCCCATGAGAAACCTTTTCTGGGTCCAGGCTGCTGGTAGCCCACACCTCTTGCAGGAAAGGGAAATGGGAAGGGGGTACTCAATAGGCTGTCAGTCCATAAGGGCTGGTCTCGGATTGAATAAACGCATGCCCAAATCTCTGGGCCTTCCCTGATGGCTCAGTGGTAAAGAATCCACCTGCTAATGCAGGAGACGTGGGTTTGATTCCTGGGTTGGGAAGAACCCCTGGAGAAGGAAATGGCAACCCACTCCAGTATTCTTGCCTGGGAAATCCCATGGACCGAGGAACCTGGTGGGCTACAGTTCATGGGGTTGCAAAGAGTTGCACACAACTTAGGGACTGACTCAGCAGCAGCGACAACATGCCTGAATCTCAGTACTTGCTCTGCTGTTTGATTTGTAGGAGAAGGGGGTCCTTACTGAGAATCCACTAGCCTGACAGCCTGGAGGCCTGTGTGCTGGGTCCACCTGGCCAGGACCTACACACTATGGGCCTCATATACCTAAGGAAAGAGTAGGAACTCTCCACTCTGAGGGTCCTTTGCGCCAAACACCCCAGTCCTAAGACACCAGGCTGCAGACCCTAAGACCTCGGGCTATGGCAGTGGGAAATCTGGCAAGTGGCCTGATATGGCGCCTGTGTGTGTGGTGTGTGTGAGGGCAGGTGAGGGGCCGCCTGGAGTTGGTGGTCCAGAAGATCAGAGGCCACAGGGCCCTGTTGGACACATGGGCACCCCCTGCCCTTATTTCTGTGAAAAAGTTGAAGTGTTGGCTGCTTGGTCACGTCTGACTCTTTTGCAACCCTATGGCCTATAGTAGTCCAGGCTCCTCTGTCCATGGGATTCTCCAGGCAAGAATACTGGCGTGGGTAGCCATTTCCTTCTCCAGGCGATTTTCCCGACCCAGGGATCGAACGCGGGTCTCCTACATTGCCGGCAGATTCATTACCATCTGAGCCAACTGGCCTGCCCATAAACAAGTTATTTTGCGCTGAGGGTCCTTTGGTCTCCGACAGAAGCTTTTTGAACAGCCAGGCCTTCCCTCCTTCCATGTCTGGGCCGGGTGCCTCACCCAGGATCTGTGGATTGACAGCTCTCTGTCCGCAGGGCTGACATACCTCCGCACCATGAGGCCTCCTGCACTGCCCAGTGCAGCCACAAGGTGGCATCCAAGTGCCACATCAGGCAGAGGCTGCCTGCCTTCAGGCCTGTGCTGCAGGGTCTGCATCTGGGGAAGGAACATTCTGTGCCTGGTCAGGCTCGAGATGCCTCATCCTTGGATATTCTTGGTGCACACACCCGCCCCACCCCAGAGTGAGCCTGAACAGTCAGAACACACTGGGGTCAAGACCCCGGGACAGGAGACCTGGCTCTGCGTGGTCCTGACAAGTTGCTTGCTCTCTCTTTGAGCCTCAGTATGCTCTACTGAAAAATGGGCATAATAATATCACCAAGCCTATCTCCATCCACTCATTTATTCAACATATATTTATTGAGCACCCCGCAGGCTAGGTGCAGTATGCAGCTGTATACAAGCAAAGTCTCACAAGGATGTTGTGAGGATCAAATGAGGTATTGTCTGTAACTTATTTAGCATACTTACTAACAGAGCACGGACTGTATAAATATTGGCTAAGACTTTCTCTCTAATCCTCAAAACCCCTATGTGGTTAGCCCTCACAGTTTATAGAGAAGGAAACAGGTAAAGGTCATGAAGCCAGTAAGCGGCAGAGCTGGGACCTGAACTTGGGCTGGCACCTAGCTCTCACGATAACCCTTCAGAGAAGGTGTATCATTTAACAAATGATAAAGCTGGGCTTGGAGAGGCCAAGTGACATCTCAGACCGACTTCTGACCTCCTCCCCTCCCAGTACACTTGTTTCCTGGTCTCATCCAGCTTGGGGAGGGCAGGGAGAGCCTCTAACACTGCAACTCCAATGGGACAGAGCCTGGCATGGATCAAGGGGGTAAAAACTTTTTTGCATTGCTGGCTCCAAATCCTGTGTTTACCCACCCTTTCTTTCTTTCTTCTTTCTTTTTTACTTGCAGCATGCAGGATCTAGTTCCCTGTCCAGGGACTGAATCAGGGCCCCCTGCATTTGGAGTATTGAGTCTCAGCCACTGGGCCACCAAGGAAGTCCCAAAGCCTGTGCTTTTTTCATTCCACCAAGTAATCAGTCATTTAACGAATGTTTACCCTGGACCAAGACTGTGATGGGCAGTTTATAGACGTTCTGTTTAACCTCACAATATCATGAAATAGATATGACATTCTCGACTTACAGATGAAGAAACAAAGTCTTAGAGAAGTTAAATAATGCGTATGTTCGCACAGCTAGGTAAGTTGCAGAGACTGGAGCCCAAGTTAGTCTCACTTCAAAGCTGAAATGCTCATACAGGGAGAACTTACATGAAGTGTGCGAGCTTACTATCTCTGAGTCTCAGTTTACTTATCTATGAAATAGGGATGATATTAATAATTCCCACCTCAAGGGCTTATCTGAAGGGTGCATAGATTGATGCCTAAAAGACATTTAGCTCAGAAATAGTAAATGTTTGTTTGTTGCTGTCATCATCTTTACATCACCCTTCCTGCCTCCCTCCTGAGGCCGTGTGAGAAATGATGGGCAAACGGAGGTAGGGCCTCTGGACTGCCTCAGGGGATGGGGGGCCCATGGTCCTGTTTATCACCAGACGTGTTCCCCCATCATGGATGTGGTGCTCAGCTCTGGGGGTGCCCAGATCCCATCCTCAGGTATGGACAGGGCTGCTGCCCCACCAAGTGTCCTGGGATGGCGAGGGGAGTGGAGGACGAACTAGGGCAACCCTCCCCAGGCTGAGGCACCAGGAAGCCAGTAGGCACCTCTGGCAACCAGACTAGAAGGGAGGGTTACACCAGCCCCGGTGTGATGGCCATGGATCAGTGGCGCACCTGGGCCTGGGCATCCTGGAGAAACCCAGGCACCAACAAGGACCTCGGGCCCCCAGGGCTGGGAAAGTTTGGGCCACCGTGGAGAAAGTTTTGGCCGCGTGGGAGAAAGTTGCAGCGCCTCAAACTTTTCTTGCTCTGAGCTAATGGCTCTGCGTCCCTAAGGCTGACTCAGTGATTTGCCACAATTAGACCATAATGAGCTGGACCTCAGTGCCCTGTGAGGCTGCCCTGGAGACCAGGGCTCAGCAGGACACCTGGGGCCCAATTACAGTGGCCTGAGCCTGACGCTGGGTCTGGCAGTGGCCTGAGCCCCAAGGGGCTCCCCTGGCCTCCGGGTGCACACTCTGCTTGTCTGGCCAAACTTTTAATGAGTGGAAGTGGCTACCTGTCTCACTGAACTCTTCTCCCAGGGCCTGCCACCTGGGCCCTGCTCAGTTCCTCCTTAAAGAGCCAGAGTGATTTCTGGAACATGGCTTACTGCAGTTCACAGTGATCAATCACCAGCTGGGCCGGGTGGGGTCTGGGTGCTCACCCATGGGGTGACCCTGGGCAAGACCCAGTCCTCTCTAGCCCTTAGTTCTCAGGGGTCGTAATCACAGGGTTGGTGTGAGACACAGCTGAGATAATGCAAACTGTAAACTGCTGGTTACTTGTGAATGGTCACTATTGCCCTTAATTTGACTGAGACCCTGACTCTGACCCCTAGTCCTAGCTGAATTAAGCCAGCTCTGACCTGAGTGTTCACAGAGGCAGCACTGGGGCTCCTCCCTGTTCTGCTGACCCCCAGCCTGCCCTCTGCTCCTGGCTGGGCACACCAAACTCCTGTGCTGTTTCTAGGTTTCTCTTGGCCCGACCACCCTTTCTTGCTCTCCTCCCTGCCTTCTGAGAAGCACCATCATGCGTGTAAGAGCCTTGGTATTATTAAGTATGACCCTTACTCCACAGATGGTGAAACCAAGGCCTGGGGGGAGCAGGCCCCGAACCAGGGGTTCCTTCCTTTTTTGGGGCTTCGTAACAATAAACCTCTGTGCACATGTAGGGCTTTTAGTATTTTTGTCCTTCTCGGCAACCATGAGGATATGTAGGCAGGCATTCATCTGTTCGCTTGTTTATTGTGGCTTAGCTTACAGGCTCCAAAGCCAGACATACTGGGTTCAAACCTGTGTGCACGTCCACCAGACACATCTCTGGATCCATTTCCTCAAATAGCAAACCAACAGTGCTTGCTTTAAATGGCTGTTGTATAAAATGAGCTAGAATCTGTGCAAAAATATTTGGAATGGGGCCTAGTGCTCAGTGGTTCTCAATTAATATTGGCTATATTTCTTGTTATAATTCAATAATTAATTCAGCAAACACTAACTGGGCTTCTACTGTGTGCTGAGCTTGGTGGGCTAGGCCCTGGGGATATGGCTGTGAAGGAGACTGAACTTTGGGGCTCAATTCTGTGAAATAAAACCATAATTTCAAGACGAGGAGGTGTGGCAGGCTGAGGCGGGTGGATAAGCCAGGAACACAGCAGAGGGGTCCTGTCTGGAGGTGGAGGCAGGCACAACAGTCAGGGGAGGCTTCCACCCATGTTGCTGCAAATGGCATTATTTCTCCTTCATCCATTCTTCCATTGATGGGCATTTAGGTTCTTGGCTATTGTGAAAAGTGCTGCTGTGAACACTGGGGCCAAGTGTCTTTTTGAATTACAGTTTTGTCTGGCTATATGCCCAGGAGTGAGATTGCTGGATCACATGGTACCTCTATTTTTAGCTTTTTTGAGGAACCTCCATACTGTTCTCCATAGCGGCTGTACCAACTTACATTCCCCCCAATAGCGCAGGAGGGCTCCTTTTTCTCCACACCCGCTCCAGCTTTTGTTATTTGTAGGTTTCTATTTTTTTATTTTTTAAACTTTTATTTTATTTTAAATTTTGGCTGGGTCTTCGTTGTGGTGTGTGGACTCTGCTGCGACGCGGGGGTGTCTCCTGTCGCAGAGCGCAGGCTCCAGAGGCCTCAGTCGTCGTGGCTTGCCAGCTCTCGAGCACGTAGGCGTAGTCACCCCATGGCACGTGGGATCTTCATTCCCTGACCAGGGTTTGAACTTGCATCCCCTGCACTGGAAGGCAGGTTCTTAACCACTGGACCACCAGGGAAACCCTATGTAGACTTTTAAATCATGGCCATTCTAACTGGTGTGAGGTGGTACCTCATTGTAATTTTGATTGCATTTCTCTAATAATTAGCCATGATGGATGGTGCTCTCTTTTTACTGAAGAGAAAATTGGTAGTTTAAGTCACTTGTGTAAGATCCCAGTCAGTAAATGGTCATGCAGGGGTCCAATCCAGTGTTGTCTAACTCCAAGTCTTGTTCCCTTTTCTCTCCCATGAGGGAGCTTGTGGTGGTGGCTGTGACAGGCAGGATAGGGGAGGTGGCCCTAGATAGAGAAGAGGTGCTGTCGTAGGCGATTCTGGCTTTGCTGATGAGGGCCCGGATCCAGGGCTTCCCGTCTACCTCTGGTCGAGAGGCAGACTGTATAGTGGTTACCAGCATAGACCCTGCCCCCAGCCTGCCTGGGTTCTAACCCACTCACTACCAGTGTGACCTAGAGAAGGTCACTTAATCTTTCTGTGCCTCAGTTTCCTCCTCTGTAAAATAGGAATAAACATAATAGCAAATGCTTGCAGCAATTCTGTTTTTTTCTAAGTATTTTACATCTATGACTTATTTAATCATCATGATCTTATGCCTTTTTTCCCCATGGTGGGGACAACATTTGGGTAGTTGTAAGGTATAAATTAATGCATACAAAGCACTTAGAGCACTGCTTGGTACATAGGAAGTGCTCAGTAAATGTTAGCTATTATTAGTATCCAGCATTACAGGGTGGCCAGAAGGCTCCAGTCAGGATCTCTAAAAGCAATGAAGCACATGAGGATAACAATAATAACAGTTAGGATACACCGTGCCCTCACAGCTCCATAGCACTTCTCAGTGTCAGTTTAGGAACGCCCACATCTGCTTATCAGAGTCTCTATTGGAAACGAAGGAGGCAAATGTGTTCACAGTGTATTTCACAGAACACATTTCCACAGGATGCTAATAAGAGTGTCTTAAAAAAAAAAAGGCTTCCCTTTCAACTTAGTTTGGAAAACACTGAATTAAACCAAGGTAAACAGTTTTTCTTCTCTGAGAGATCCTAACTCACTAAAATGTATTGAAAACCTCCCACTAAAGCAGAGGGAGATATCCAGTGTTTTTCCAGATTATTGAGCCATGGGAGTCCCTGTTCTGAGGAGCATCTATGTGGATTCTGAGGCCTGGAAGACATGTGAAAACACTGGAGTAAAGAGCCTGGGTTTGAGCTGCTCCCTGGCTTTATGCCTTAGGGTCAAGTCATGTAATCCGGGCCTCAGTGTTCCTATCTGTGAAATGGAAATAATGGTACACATCTGACAGGTCCCAGCAGCGTTGCTAAGAAGACTAAATGAGGTAAGTGGTGTAACAATGCACACAGCCTAACTCCTGGCTAGTGGTAAGTGGGCAATATGCGCCTTATCCATATGGCAATCCTATGACCCCCATCCAAATAAGCAGAGTTCAGAGGTTAGCAGGTAGCCCCCTGAGACCCTTCAATTTCGTGAGTCTGCTACAGCGCCTACACAGTCCGGCTGAGGGCGCCATAGACTTGCCCTTTTAGGGTTATGGTTTTGGTGGGGCTGGGGAGGGTGTCCTGGGGTTCCCAGCCCGGTCCTCGGTGGCAGCAGCACCGCGGGGCGGTGTGGGAGGGCTCCCAGTGTACAGCTGCGGGGCCGCGGTGGACGCGCGTGGGAAAAGGCAGGGGAAGCGCTGCCGCAGGCGTCTGCGTTGCTAGGAGACGGCCTCTGCGCCCAGCAACTCGGCGCAGCTAGGTTGCCACCGCCGAGCCTTTCTGCCGCCGCGCTCCTGCGGGGCTCGTTAGCTCTGCCAGTCCGGCCGCCGCCACTCCTGCCCCGGGGAGCCCGGTCACCTCGCAAACAGTGGGCTCGCCGCGCGCTGATGAGGCCCCGGGGAGGCTGGCGGGGTCTTGAGCAGCCGGGCCGGCGGCGTGCCAGTGAGCCTTAGGCCTCGGGGACCCGCCGCGGGGACCCGGGGCGCTCGAGGCAGGTGCGCCGCCCGCCTGCGGCCGCGCAGGGGCGCCTGAGTCCACGGAATGACTCGGGAGGGGCGGCCGTCAGGAGCGGAGCCCCGCGCTGCCGCCCAGACCCAGCCGGGCCCTGGCAGGAGCACCAAGGGGGCTTGGGGCTAACCTTCCAACTTTGAGGGGAGGGCAGAAGCCAGTAGGGTAGGACCTAGGGCACAGGGTTGCCTGCCAGATGAAGCACCAATCCTGATGCTTGCTCTCTCGGCTATTTGAGTTGCAATTTAAAAATCTTTAAATTATTATTATTTCTTTTAAATATTTTAAACGGTAAGACCCGGGTTTGATCCCCAGGTCGGGAAGGTCCCCTGGAGAAGAAAATGGCAACCCACTCCAGTACTCTTGCCTAGAAAATTCCATGGATGGAGGAGCCTGGTGGGCTACAGTCCTGCTGCTGCTGCTAAGTTGCTTCAGTCGTGTCCGACTCTGTGCGACCCCATGGACTGCAGCCTACCAGGCTTCTCCGTCCATGGGATTCTCCAGGCAAGAACACTGGAGTGGGTTGCCATTTCCTTCTCCAGGGCTACAGTCCATGGGGTCGCAAAGAGTCGGACATGACTGAGCGACTTCACTCACTCAATATTTTAAAAAGAAATTTTAAATAATAATATTGTAATATTTCTTTACCATGTTGTGTTTCTGCTGTACAACGAAGTGAATTAACTGTATGTATACATATATCCCTCCCTCTTGGACACCCTCCTCCCTCACAATCCCACCCATCCAGGTCATCAGAAAGTGTCCAGCTGAGCCTCCTCTGCTTTATAGCAGGGTCCCACTAGCTAAGAGCAACTCTGAGGGCTTGAGGCCACTGTCTGAGGCTGGTGGCACTAAAGAAGGTCTTGGCTTTAAGATTTGTGGATGCCTCACTTGAATTTTTCCACCTTATTACCCGGCAGTAGTTTATTTTTCTCAACGACTATTTTTTTCTATGGAAAAGACTCTGATGCTGGGAGGGATTGGGGGCAGGAGGAGAAGGGGACGACAGAGGATGAGATGGTTGGATGGCATCACTGACTCAATGGACGTGAGTCTCAGTGAACTCCGGGAGTTGGTGATGGACAGGGAGGCCTGGCGTGCTGCGATTCATGGGGTCGCAAGGAGTCAGACACGACTGAGGGACTGATCTGATCTGAACCTTAAATCCAGTTAATCTCCACCTCTTACCAAAGGGAAAATAACAAAATCAATCTAGGATGTCTAAGCCTCATCTTAAAGCCTGTACTTTTACTTGTTAGCCTTTATCGGTGAAAATATCCTGGGTCTCAGGATGTGCATAGCTCCCCAAGTAGCATGACTGTCTTGGGGAGCACAGTCTGTGGCCACAGGGCCTGCGTGGACTCTCAGGAACATGTGCCCATCACTTACTAGACCAGGGCTCTGCTTGTGATCCTCTGTTTGGCCTCAGGCATTCAGAGTGGGGGCCTAGTGCTGCCTGTCTCCCTTTTTGCTGCATGCATCCTTGTTCCGTTGGTCCAGAAAGCTATAACACTATCCCTCTGCAAATAGCTCATCTTTCCTAATACCCACTTCATGCTGTGCTGCCTCAGGACTGTGCTGCCTGCTGTCTGTATTGGCACCTCCTGGTGTATATTTGCAGATGGCTTCCTAACAATAGTAGCCTGCATACCATGCACTACTCCACTCTTCCTTCCCACCCCAGCCCCACCCCCAGACTGCTGCTCTTGGTCAGGGTCATGTTTGACTGGGGTGGGATAGGGAAGCTTTGGCTGCTATGTAGAAGAGGTCAAGAAGTCCAGTCCTGGCTAACAATGAAATTTGGTCAAGAAGTTACCTCTTTGGGGACTTCCCTGGTGGTCCAGTGGCAAAGACTCTGTGCTCCCAGTGCAGGGGACCCTGGTTTGATCCCTAGTCAGGGAACTAGATCCCATATACTGCAACTAAGAGTTTTCGCGCACAACTGAAAAAAGATCCCACATGCCGCAACTAAGACCTGGTGCAGCCAAATAAATAAGTAAATAAATGCTAAAAAAAAAGGAGTTACCGCTCTAACTCTTTAACATCTCGTATTTTATAAAATGATTTTTATTTTCCTTTCAAATGTGCAGGCCAACATTAAGGTGTGAGTTCATGGATCGCAAAGGAAATTTACCTCCTTTTTAAGGACCCACATCATCATCTAAGATTGAAGTTGGCTGCTTGAGGACCTCTTCTGAGATTATGATGAGGGTGGTAACTCTGAAGGAGGGAGTTCTCAGGAAAGGCCTGGCTTTGGGGGCCGGCTAGCCTTTTGGGAATTAGGGATTGGATGTGGTGTATTAGAATGGATGGCGGTGCTGTTGTGGCTCCCAGGCAGAATTTGCATGGGGCAGGGGAGGCAGCTCTCTAGGCCCTCTGTTGCCCTCTGCACGTGGCCTAGCCTCTAAGGTTACAACCGACATCGTACCTTTTGACTCAGTTGTGATGAAAGTCACTTGACTGCTTTGGGTGGCAATTATGGCCACTCTGTTCCTGAAGGTACAAAGCTGGCACTGGAGGCAGGTTCTGTCTGGAGTCTGGGGAGACCCACCCCAGTGGTACTGTTCTGACAACTCCTCCCCACCCGCACAAACAAAACCCCTGCATGGAGCCTGGTGTACTTTTAGCTCTGCCCAGAATGATCCTGTCTTTATTTTTTTTTAATATCAGTTTTATGGGTAATGATTAAACTCTCTCTTTTTTCAAATTTTTATTTAGTTAGTTAATATCATTTATTTTTGGCTGTGCTGGGTCTTCGTTGCTGTGTGGGATTTTCTCCAGTTTGGGTGAGCAGGGGCTACCCTTCGTTGCGGTGCACGTACTTCTCATTGCGGTGGCTTCTCTTGTTGGAGCATGGGCTCTAGGGAATGCGGGCTTCAGTAGCTGCGGCTTCCAGGCTCTAGAGTGCAGGCTCAGTAGCTGCGGTGGGTGAGCTTGGTTGCTCTGCAGCGTGTGGGATCTTCCCAGACCAGGGATCAAACCTGTGTCTCCTGCATTGACACTTGGATCCTTTACCACTGAGCCACCAGGGAAGACCTTGATCCTCTCTTTAGCCTGTATTGGTTCCCAAGGGCTTCGGCAGGCCTAATGCTTGGTCAGGACCCACATCTTGGCAGGAACTGAGGAGAGACACTTCTTTTCTGCTCAGAGGGAAGAGGGCCCTCTCCTGGGTCTGCAGGGCTGTACCTCCACCTGTGCTAGGAGGAAAAATGCACCAGCCAGGAGTCAGATATGCTTGGTCTCCCACTCACCAGGGCCTTGGACAAGTCAGTTCTTCATCCTTACCCACATCTTGGGCAGAATAGTCCTTCAGGGATCTTTCATCTCATGAGTCTCCTTCCACATTCAGGTGTAGATTGTATAGTGTACTTCACAGCAGAACCTGCATGAGGAGGGCTCGGAGAAGAAGGGTTGAGTAAGACCCGGGTATGGGATTGAAGAGTTAGTGATTCTTGGCTGACAGAGAACCTTCAGGTTCTTTCAAGATTTATATAAATGACAGCTGGGGGGGGGGGGTTGGCAAGCTCTGTGTCCCCCCCCCGCCCCACCATTCTTATCTGGCACCAAACTCTTTATCACAAGACTCACATCTAATTGTGACCATGAAGGTATAAAGCTGGGTAGAAATACAAAGACAGAGACCTGCTTTGTCATGGGCAAGGCTGGGGTGTCATTAGTATTTAGGATCTGGGGAAAGAGATTGCAGCGTGGGTGGAGGGTTCACGCTCCAGTCCTCTGCCTTGGGGGGGCTCCCCATGTGGGGGGACCAGCAGTAGGGTGTCAGGAAGAGCTCGAGCTGGGGAAGGGCAGGCTGGATATTCAGCCTCTGTACCATGTACGGCAGTACCAGTTACTACTATTAGATACTGTTTGGAAATGGCTGGAGCCCCTAGGTCCCAGAGAACCCCCAGCCACCTTGGGCCCCATCATTGGTCAACCTGGGGCCCGCTGGCTCACACACGGTCAGCACTGCTGTCCCTTGGCTGACCCTGTCTCTGTGTGTCCACTGACTGGGGTGTGCACCTGGACCTTGATGGGAAGACCGCTTCCCCAGAGATGGTGCTGGAGTTCCCAGATGCACTCGTGGGCCCCCGAGGCTGTGGCTGCGGGGTGGTGCCAGAGTCACTCTCATTTGGCAGTTTGTGGGAACTCCTGCCTCCGCTGTGAACTGTATCTGTTGTTAAGCTTGTTTGTTTTTGCTTTTGTAAAAGGTGCTATATCTTCTGTCCTTGGAGAATTCCTATTCTTGGAGTATAGTTGGTTTACAATGTTGTATTGTATAACAAAATGAATCTGTCATATATATATATATATATATATACACATATATATATATGTATGTGTATATATATATATATATATATACATTTCACTCTTTTTTGGATTATTTTCCTATATAGTTCAGCAAGGTGGGAGACCTGGGTTTGATCCCTGGGTTGGGAAGATCCCCTGGAGGAGAGAATGGCTACCCATTCCAGTATTCTGGCCTGGAAAATTCCATGGACTGTATGGTCCATAGGGTCGCAAAGAGTTGGATGTGACTAAGTGGCTTTCGTAGGTCATTAAAGAGTATTGAGTAGAGTTCCCTGTGCTATGCAGTAGGTCCTTATTAGCTACCTATTTTGTATGCAGGGGTGTGTATGTGTCAGTCCTAGTCTCCCAAGTTATCACTCCCCCGATTACCCTCTGGTCGGAGAAGGCAATGGCACCCCACTCCAGTACTCTTGCCTGGAAAATCCCATGGATAGAGGAGCCTGGAAGGCTGCAGTCCATAGGGTCGATGAGGGTCGGACACGACTGAGCGACTTCACTTTCACTTTTCACTTTCATGCTCTGGAGAAGGAAATGGCAACCCATTCCAGTGTTCTTGCCTAGAGAATCCCAGGGACGGAGGAGCCTGGTGGGCTGCCATCTGTAGGGTCGCACAGAGTTGGACACAACTGAAGCGACTTAGCAGCAGTAGCAGCAGCAACCATGTTTGTTTCCTACATGTGACTCTATTTCTGTTTTGTAGATTCCACATATGAGTGATATCGTATGAGGTTTTATCTTTCTCTGTTTGACTTACTTCACTCAGTATGATAATCTTCAGGTCGATCCATGTTGCTGCAAATGTCATTATTTCATTTTTTTCCCTAATTTTTGGCCACACTGCAAAGCATGCAGGATCTTTCCCAACCAGAAATGGAACCCATACTCCTTACATTGGAAGTATAGTTTTCCAACCACTGGAACACCAGGGAAGTCCCAATTTCATTCTTTTTTATTTGGAAGAGATGATGCTAAAGCTGAAACTCCAATACTTTGGCCACCTCATTCGAAGAGTTGACTCATTGGAAAAGACTCTGATGCTGGGAGGGATTGGGGGCAGGAGGAGAAGGGGACGACAGAGGATGATATGGCTGAATGGCATCACTGACTTGATGGACGTGAGTCTGAGTGACCTCCGGGAGTTGGTGATGGACAGGGAGGCCTGGCGTGCTGCAATTCATGGGGTTGCAAAGAGTCAGACACGACTGAGCGACCGAACTGAACTGAATTGAATATCCCATTGTATATATGTACAATCACATCTTTATCCATTCCTTTGTTGAGGGACATTTAGGTTGCTTCCACATGTTGGCCATTGTAAAGTGCTGCATCCAATACATGCATTGGAATGCATGCATCTTTTTGATTTATGGTTTTCTCTGGATATATGCCCAGAAGTGGGATTGCAGGACCAGGTGTGTGTATGTGCTAAGTCGCTTCAGGTGTGTCTGACTCTTTTCAACCACATGGACTGTGGCTACCCAGGCTCCTCTCCACGAAGTTCTCCAGGCAAGAATACTGGAGTGGGTTGCCATGCCCTCCTCCAGGGGATCTTCCTGACCCAGAGTCTTCCATGATTCCTTCATTGCAGGCAGATTCTTTACTGTCTGAGCCACCAGGGAAGCCCTGCAGGATCATATGGTATTTCTATTTTTAGTTTTTTAAGGAAACTCCACACTGTTCTTCATAGTGGCTGTACAATTTTACATTTCCACCAACAATGTAGGAGGGTTCCCCTTTCTCCACACTCTCTCCAGCATTTATTGTTTGTAGACGTTTTGGTGATGGCCATTCTGACTGGTGTGATACCTCATTGTGGTTTGATTTGCATCTGTATGATCAGTAGTGATGTCTCCCATCTTTCCATGCACCGTTAAGTCTTTTAACAATCACTGATAGATAAGGGTGGGGACAGCAGGGTGAGGAACTCTGTTCTGAGTGTCTGGTCTGTCCACTGTGGGGACAGAGTGGCAAAACCTGGCAGGTCCTCAGCTGTAGTAAAGGGGTTGTGAGTGCCAAGTCCAGCCCACTGGGGTTCCCATAGGCTCTGGCATCTCCTCTCCTGGGCAGGGCCATCTGTTTGGCAAAGCACACCCCAGTTGCCTGGGTTCCCTGCTTGCTGTCCCTGGCACAAGCCCCAGGCTGCAGTCCTGGGAGCCTAGTCCTGCTGGGAGCTGGTGCCTCCTGGAGGCGGTGGGCCATTTCTTCCTCTGCCCTCTGCGGGTGGAGCAGTTGGCAGGCTGAGTCCCTGCTTCTCTTGGCCAGTTCCTGCCACAGCTAATATACTCCCCGTGGCCCGCTCCTGGCAATGAGCCCTCTAGGGCAGAGCTGCACATGGGGTATCTTTATGAGGGAAGCCTGCTTCCATCACTGGCAGGGACCCATTTTTCTGGAATCTTTCCTGGGTGGTCCCATTCCCTGTAGTATTTCCCTGGGGGCCTCCAGAGCACCTCTCTTGCTAGTCCAGCACCGGGTCACTTTCCTGGATTTTTCCCCTTAAACTCTCCTGGTGTTGGCAGGGTGCTTTAACTGTTCACAAAGCACTTTCTTTTTTTTTTTTTTTTTTTAAACATTTATTTATCTATATCTTTGGCATATGGGATCTTCCTCACTTCAGGTGGAATCTTTTGTTGTGGGGCGTGGGCTCTCTCGTTGTTTTGTGTAGGCTCCAGAGAACATAAGCTTTGGTAGTTGCCATGCTTGGGTTTAGTTGCCCCACACCATGTGGGATCTTAGATCCTAGACCAGAGATCGAACCTGAGTCCCCTGCCGTGCAAGGTGAATTCTTAACCACAGGGCCACCAGGGAAGTGCCTCACAAAGCACTTTTGTAGTTTATCTCATCAGATGCTCAGTTCAGTTCAGTTCAGTTCATTTCAGTCACTCAGTCATGTAGGACTCTTTGTGAGCCCATGGACTGCAGCATGCCAGCCTTCCCTGTCCATCACCAACTCTCGGAGTTTAATCAAACTCATGTCCATTGAGTCAGTGATGCCATCCAACCATCTCAATCCTCTGTCATCCCCTTCTCCTGCTCTCAATCTTTCCCATTATCAGGGTCTTTTCAAATAAATCAGTTATTTGCATCAGCTGGCCAAAGGATTGGAGTTTCAGCTTCAGCATCAGTCCTTCCAATACATATTCAGGACTGATTTCCTTTAGGATGGACTCGTGGGATCTCCTTGCTGTCCAAGGGATCCTCAAGAGTCTTCTCCAATACCACAGTTCAAAAGCATCAATTCTTCAGCACTCAGCTTTATGGTCCAACTCTCACATCCATACATGACTATTGGAAAAACCATAGCTTTGATGTGACAGATCTTTGTTGGCAAAGTAATGTCTCTGCTTTTTATATGCTGTCTAGGTTGGTCATAACTTTTCTTTCAAGGAGCAAGCGTCTTTTAATTTCATGGCTGCAGTCACCATCTGCAGTGATTTTGGAGCCCCCCAAATAAAGTCTGTTACTGTTTCCACTCTTTCCCCATCTATTTACCCTGGAGTGATGGGCCTGGATGCCATGATCTTCGTTTTCTGAATATTGAGTTTTAAGCCAACTTTTTCACTCTCCTTTTTCACTTGCATCAAGAGGTGCTTTAGTTCTTTGCTTTTTGCCATAAGGGTGGTGTCATCTGCACATCTGAGGTGATTGATATTTCTCCCAGCAATATTCATTACAGCTTGTGCTTCATACAGCCCGGCATTTCACACAATGTATTCTGCATATAAGTTAAATAAGCACTCTGACAGTACACAGCCTGGACGTACTCCTTTCCTGATTTGGAACCAGTCTGTTGTTCCATATCCAGTTCTAACTATATACAGATTTCTTGACCTGCATGAAGATTTCTCAGGAGGCAGGTGAGGTGGTCTGATATTCCCATCTCTTGAAGAATTTTCCACAGGTTTTTGTGCTCCACTCAGTCAAAGGCTTTGGCATTGTCAATAAAGCAGAAATAGATGTTTTTCTGGAACTCTTTTGTTCTTCGATGATCCAACGAATGTTGGCCATTTGATCTCTGGTTCCTCTGCCTTTTCTAAATCCAGCTTGAACATCTGAAAGTTCATGGTTCACATACTGTTGAAGCCTGGCTTGGAAAATTTTGAACATTATTTTACTAGCATATGAGATGATTGCAATTGTGCAGTAGTTTGAGCATTCTTTGGCATTGCCTTTCTTTGGGATTGGAATGAAAACGGACCTTTTCCAGTCCTGTGGCCACTGCTGAGTTTTCCAAATTTGCTGGCATATTGAGTGCAGCACATTCACAGCATCATCTTTCAGGATTTGAAATAGCTCAACTGGAATTCCATCACCTCCACCAGCTTTGTTCATGGTGAGGCTTCCTAAGGCCCACTTGACTTCACATTCCAGGATGTCTGGCTCTAGTTGAGTGTTCACACCATCGTGATTATCTGGGTCATGAAGATCTTTTTTGTACAGTTCTTCTGTGTATTCTTGCCACCTCTTCTTAATATCTTCTGCTTCTGTTAGGTCCATACCATTTCCATCCTTTATCAAGCCCATCTTTGCATGAAATGTTCCCTTAATATCTCTACTTTTCTTGAAGAGATCTGTAGTCTTTCCCATTCTATTTTTCCCTCTATTTCTTTGCACTGATATGTGAGGAAAGCTTTCTTATCTCTCCTTGCTATTCTTTGGAACTCTGCATTCAAATGGGTATGTCTTTCCTTTTCTTCTTTGCCTTTTCACTTCTCAGATGATCAGAAGCCCCTCAAAGAGGAAGTGATGCTGTAAGATCGAAGGCCCAGGTTTCCTGACTGATTTGTTCTGACTCTGCCTTTAGGCCCTCAGCCAGGGCTTCGTGGGAGCCTGTGTCCTGAGGGTCTTGATGGGGCACATGTGTGGCTGTCTATTAAGGGTGTCCATGGGGCCTCTTCTTTCGGAGAAGGTATCAGAGGGGTGAGAAGAAGCTGCAGCTGCTGTGGGGCCCACTGGGTGGATATGAAACTGACAGGGAAATTCTCTTACAAGAGCAGCAGCTTGGCAGTTGATCTATAGGGTCCGTGAGAAAGTGCAGTCAGGCTGGCCTCCTGGATCTTAGGCCTCATGGGACATTCGGGGCTGGGAGTGGCTGGGAAGCTGCCAGATGAGGGGCACTCATAGACACAGGTGAAGGTGGTGCTGGGGTGGGCTAGCTGACCCAACAGTTGGTTCTGCACCACATTCTTAGTGCCAAAATTTGGGGAAATGCTGTTTCCCCAAACTAAAGGAGGCAAACTGAAGTTTGCAGGACTTGGTGAACTAGCTAATCCTTCTTGGGTGGTTTGTTAGCAGGCTGCTGCCAAGACCGTTTCAACCAGATTCTGTGATGATTCAGCGATGACCTTGGCTCCCTAACCTGACCCTCCCATCCTTCAGTGGGTCTGCCTGGCCCCAGGGCTGATGGGGGCTTTGTGGTGTGGGGGTTCTTCCTCTGGTGTGCCCTGAGGATTTGGGCCATCCTCTACCAGGCCTCCCACAGCGGGACTGCATTCCATCAGGGCTGCCCTAGTGGCTCAGAAGGTAAAGAATCTGCCTGCAATGCAGGAGACCTGGGTTCAATTCTTGGGCTGGGAAGATGCCCTGGAGAAGGGAATGGCTAGCCATTCCAGTATTCTTGCCTGGAGGATCCCATGGACAGAGGAGCCTGGTAGGCTAAAGTCCATGGGGTCAAAAAGAGTTGGACGTGACTGAGTGACTAACACTAACACTTCTACCAGGCCTCCCACGGTGGGACTGGTTCCAGCAGATCAATTTGTGGACTCCGGGGCTTACTTCCTCCCATCCACCCTGCTCCGCCACTGCATCAGGACCTGAGAAGAACTTCTCCTCCACCAGAAGAGGAGAGTGGTGTATTTGTCGCCTGAGGTTAGCTGCTGAGAGGCCAATGGGTGTGGCTGAGGCAGGTGCTGCCATCCAGGCTGAGAGGAAGATGCCAAGGTCCAGAGGACCCTTATGAAGGTGGTGGGGGGCAGTGTGGAATTGACAACTCAAGGAGGGAGCTGGGACCCTAAGGATGCAACTGTTCACTGGGAGAAGCTTCCTTTCCTTGGGGGTGGTGGGTCCAAGGGGGACCCTTGGTGCTCTCCTTGGGCAGAACTCAGGCCCCAGTCCTCACTGAGGTCACCCTGAAAAGCCACAGTCCAGGTGCAGTCCTGCAGCCACTGCAGGCAGCTCTCAGCTCCTACTCGTCCTGTTCCCCTCGTCTCTACTCCCCTCTCCCCCTACCGGTGTAGGTGTGTGTGTGTGTGTGTGTGTGCTTGCTCAGGTTTGGGGTGGGTCCCTATCCCATTGCTATGGGAGACACGAGGCACTTTGGTTCACGGTGGTTTACACTGAAACCCAAAATCTCTAGCAAATGGTTAGATCTTTAAATAAGACTTGTTTGGTGGGTGAATGAGATGACAGGGAGGTTTGGGACCCACCTGGGGATGAGGCCACCCTGCAGTGGTCCTGGCGCAGTGGAATCTTGGCTGATGCTGGCTCTAAGTTCTCACTTACACAAAGGTGAAACCTGGGAAAGCTGATGATTCCTCTGACACCAGCTATGTGCCTATTGATGCTGCGAGTGTGTGTGTGTGTGTGTTAGTCACTCAGTTGTGTCTGACTCTTTGTGACCTCATGGACTGTAGACCGCTAAGCTCCTCTGTCCATGGGATCATCCAGGTCAGAATAGTGGAGTGGATAGCCATGCCCTTCTCCAGTGGATCTTCCCGACCCAGGGATCAAACCCAGGTCTCCCACATTGCCGGCAGACTCTTCAGAATCTAAGCCACCAGGGAAGCCCATTGGAGCTACAAAGAGGAAGATAATTAAAACTCTCTGCCTTCCATAGTCCTGAAGTCTGTGCATTGCCCTGGCCTGTGTTCCTAAACAGAGGAGCAAAAAGTCCTGTCCCAGGTCCATGATTCAGGGGCTCCTAGAGGTGTGCGAGTTTGTGGGGTAGGAGATTTGCTGCTTATACAAACATCTGGACGAGCTGTGGTCCCACCTTGTCACCCTTCCCCCCACATCTAGGCAGGCACTGCAGAGTTGAGTGGGTTGGTGGTGCTGGCCAGCGGTCAGCGTCTGTGCTGTGAGCATGGGGCAGGTGTTAAAGAAGGAGATGGATGTGATCAGCTGCCCCAGAGTTGGGGGTTTACCAGAGCTGTCTGGTGGTCAAAAACCCTCCCTGCTGTGTGTTTTGTTTCCTGAGATCATACTCTTCTTTTTCCTTACGCATTGTATTTATTATTATTATTTGGCCATGCTGGGTCTTAGCTGCAGCACTCAGGATCTTTGTGGCCATGGGCAGGATCTTTAGTTGCGGCATACGAGATCCAGTTCCCCAAGCAGGAATTGAACCCAGGCGCCCTGCATTGGGAGTGTGGAGTCTTAACCACTGGACCACCAAGGAAGTCCATATCCTCTGATTTTTCCTTCCAGTGTTGATACCCACAGTCTGAATCCAGGGCTGCTCCCACCACTGCCAGCCTGGAGACAGAGAAGGCAGGGGCTCCCCTCCCAGTAGCTCCATGGGCATTCCTTTGTCTCCCAAGAGTGGGAAAGTGAGATGGAGGAGGACTGTTGTTTTTGAAATGTCACAGTTAATCACATATGGTCTGTGCCCCTTCTAAGGGGTTTCTGGAAGCCACCTTCCCCCCATCTGCCCAGGTCTTACCCCTGAGTTTGAGCTCCTCTAGGCGGGCTTCTGTGTCCTTGTGTCATGGCTCCATCCTTCTCTAAGCACTTCCCTACTTTAAGGCATAGCAAGCTATTCCAGGGTCATCTTGTACTTTCTCTGCCCAAGCTCTTTAAAAAGGAATTTTTCTAAATAATGCTGTTGCTTGTTAGTAGAAAATTAATGTTTACATATGTGTATGTGATCTATTAATATATTTAAACTCTATATATTCTGGAGAAGGAAATGGCAACCCACTCCAGTATTCTTGCTTGGAAAATTCCATGGATGGAGGACCCTGGTAGGCTATAGTCCATGGGGTTGCAAAGAGTCACACACAACTGAGCGACTTCACTCTCTCTCTCTATCTATATACACAAATATATAGTTAAATATACACACACAAACACAGTTACCCACATTGATCAATCATCTTATCTATTTTTCTGTGTATCTTCTCTCTATCCATCTTAACAAGAGGAGTCCATACCTCCAGGTCCAATCAAACAACTAAGATTCATTTTAACCTCCTCTCTTCCCACTTATGTCTTTTCTTTCTCTAACAGTGAAAAATCAGACTCCAGTTATCTACAATATATTTCCATGTTTGCTTAATCCTAGAATATACAGGCGGAGAAGGCAATGGCACCCCACTCCAATACTCTTGCCTGGAAAATCCCATGGATGGAGGAGCCTGGTGGGCTACAGTACATGGGGTCGCTGAGGGTCAGACACGACTGAGCGACTTCACTTTCACTCTTCGCTTTCATGCATTGGAGAAGGAAATGGCAACCCACTCTAGTGTTCTTGCCTTGAGAATCCCGGGGACAGGGAAGCCTTGTTGGGCTGCTGTCTATGGGGTTGCACAGAGTCGGACACGACTGAAGCAACTTAACAGCAGCAGCAGCAGCAGAATATACAGGATGTAGTTTCAGACTTGCTTACTCATTGTGCTGTTGAAACAAAATCTACTACCTAGAACCCAGTATTTGTTAGAACCTGGAGGTTTCAAGGCAAAATGTTGGTTCAAAACTTACTTTTTCGTCCCTTTTATTGTAAATAAAGTTAGGTTCACTTGTCCCCATTTGTATTCTACATTAGGGTTTCTCCGTTTTCTCTTTGATTTTTATTCATTGAAAATTAGAGTATGTGAAATATTTGCATAAACTCTAAGAACATAAAACCATACATTCTACTAACTGTCACCCTTCCACCTTTCTTACCCTGTGTTACCATCTTATTCTTTTCACCCATTTCTACCCACTCCCTGGATAAGATCAATCTCAGTAGTTTCTGGGTTACGCCCCCCCCCCCTTTTTTTTTTTTACACTTGTGCAGATTGCAAATACATTTTCTTTTTTTCTCCCTTCTATCTTTCATAAAAAGTGAGCACACCATAATATTTTTCTACTTCTGTATGTTTTTCAAAACCAAGCATACTTTCACATATTAGTTTTTAAAAATTTATTCGTGTATTTATTCATTTTTTGGCTGTGCTGGGTCTTTATTGCTGTGTGTGGGCTTTCTTTAGTTGCAGTGCATCTGGGTTTCTCATTGAGGTGGCTTCTTTTGCTGTGGTGCACAGGCTTAGCTACCCTGAGGCATGCAGAATCTTCCCAGACCAGGGATTGAACCCGTGTCCCCTGGCAGGTGGATTCTTAATCACTGGGCCACCAAGGAAGCCCCACATATCACTTTGATAGTGGCCAATGAAATATAACATGAAATAAAAAAGAGCTAGGAGGCCTGCTAAGCATTTATTCAAGAAATTAAATTTTATGAATGTGTAAATCAATATGAGTACTGAGCCAGGAATCTTTCATGCACCATTTCAGATCCTCCTGGCTCATCCACTTCTTTTTCCACCTTCTTTGACAGTGGCTGCTGAGGCCGGCACCTCTGTCCAGCTTCACACAGCCTGGTAGCGCCTCTCCAGCCTGTGCTGTGAGCCTTTGAGTTCCACCTGGGGGCCTCTTTATTGAGGCTGTTGCTGGACTGCCCTTACAGTTCAGTTCAGTTCAGTTACTCAGTCGTGTTCGACTCTTTGAGACTCCATGGACTGCAGCACGCCATGCCTCCCTGTCCATCACCAACTTCTGGAGTTTACTAAAATCCATGTCCATTGAGTTGGTGATGCCATCCAGCCATCTCATCCTCTGTCCATCCACTTCTTCTCCTGCCTTCAATCTTTCCCAGAATCAGGGTCTTTTCCAATGAGTCAGTTCTTCACATCAGGTGGCCAAAGTATTGGACTTTCAGTTTCAGCATCAGTCCTTCCAATGAATGTTCAGGACTGACTTCCTTTAGGATGGACTTGTTGGATCTCCTTGCACTCTCAAGAGTCTTCTTCAACACCACAGTTCAAAAACATCAATTCTTCAGCTCTCAGCTTTCTTTATAGGCTAACTCTCACATCCATACATGACTATTGAAAAAACCATAGCTTTGAGTTGATGGACCTTTGTTGGCAAAGTAATGTCTCTGCTTTTTGGTATGCTGTCTAAGTTGGTCATAACTTTTCTTCCAAGGAGTAAGCATCTTTTAATTTCATGGCTGTAGTCATCAACTGCAGTGATTTTGGAGCCCAAAGAAATAAAGTCTGTCACTGTTTCCACTGTTTCCCATCTATTTGCCACCAAGTGATGGGACCAGATACCATGATCCTAGTTTTCTGAATGTTGAGTTTTAAGCCAACTGTCTCACTCTCCTCTTTCACTTTCTTCAAAATGCTCTTTAGTTCTTCTTCACTTTCTGCCATAAGGATGGTGTCATCTGCATATCTGAGGTTATACAAGGACTGCCTTTGGTGCTTGTATATAAACAACCTGCAATGCAAAACTTTCATGCCCCATGCAGTAAACCTCTGAGCAGTGAGGGATGAAGCCTGTGGGTGCACTCTTCACTGTTTCACCCGTGGATGGTCTGGAGATGCAATTTAGAAAGATTATGTAACCCTCACCCTTGCTTACTCTAACAGCTACAACTGCCTCCCTGCTCTCTCTCTCTCTCTTTAGAAGTCTTTATTGATTTTGTTACAACATTGCTTATGTTTTATGTTTTGTTTTTTGGCCAGGAGATAAATGGGATCTTAGCTTCTTGACCAGGGATCAAACCTGTGTTCCTGGTATTAGAGGGGGAGGTCTTAACCACTGGACCACCAGGGAAGTCCCCTCCTTGCTGGTTTTTGAATAATTCAGAGATGATTTCTCCCCAAGACAGTTGGTATGACTGGTCTTTCTTCCTGAAACTATGTTCCCCAGGACCGACTTGGCTCTCTCTCTTCCCTCTAGTCTTACCTTAAATCTCATATTCTCAGGATATTGACTCTGACCCTTATTTATTTATTTTTTAAATTTTATTTTATTTTTTAACTTTACAATATTGTATTGGTTTTGCCATATATCAAAATGAATCCGCCACAGGTATACATGTGTTCCCCATTCTGAACCCTCTTCCCTCCTCCCTCCCCATACCATCCCTCTGGGTCGTCCCAGTGCACCAGCCCCAAGCATCCAGTACTGTGCATTGAACCTGGACTGGTGACTCGTTTCATATAAGATATTATACATGTTTAAATGCCATTCTCCCAAATCATACCACCCTCTCCCTCTTCCACAGAGTCCAAAAGACTGTTCTATACATCAGTGTCTCTTTTGCTGTCTCGTATACAGGGTTATTGTTACCATCTTTCTAAATTCCATATATACGCGTTAGTATACTGTATTGGTATTTTTCTTTCTGGCTTACTTCACTCTGTATAATAGGCTCCAGTTTCATCCACCTCGTTAGAACTGATTCAAATGTATTCTTTTTAATGGCTGAGTAATACTCTATTGTGTATATATACCACTGCTTTCTTATCCATTCATCTGCTGATGGACATCTAGGTTGCTTCCATGTCCTGGCTATTATAAACAGTGCTGCAATGAACATTGGGGTACACGTGTCTCTTTCCCTTCTGGTTTCCTCAGTGTGTATGCCCAGCAGTGGGATTGCTGGATCATAAGGCAGTTCTATTTCTAGTTTTTTAAGGAATCTCCACACTGTTCTCCATAGTGGCTGTACTAGTTTGCATTCCCACCAACAGTGTAAGAGGGTTCCCTTTTCTCCACACCCTCTCCAGCATTTATTGCTTGTAGACTTTTGGATTGCAGCCATTCTGACTGGTGTGAAATGGTACCTCATAATGGTTTTGATTTGCATTTCTCTGATAATGAGTGATGTTGAGCATCTTTTCATGTGTTTGTTAGCCATCTGTATGTCTTCTTTGGAGAAATGTCTATTTAGTTCTTTGGCCCATTTTTAAAAAATAAGTTAGCTTTTAAAAATTATATGTTTACATGTCTATTTAAAAGAAAAAAATGGAATAGAAGGGTATAAAATGTAAAGCAAAAATCCTTTTCTCTTCAAATACCACTTCTTGGGCATTTTGCTAAAAACAATTTAAGAAAATTTTCAGAAATTTTCTACATTATTTCTATTGTTTGTTATAAACAAACATTTATCAGAGGTGCTCTATGCTTTAAATTTTTTCTTTCCTTTCTCCCTCCCACCTTCCCTCTCTTACTTCTTCCTTCCTACCTTCCTCACTTTCACAAGAAGACTCTTATTTTATGACTTCAAAAATTTTTGGACACAGAATTAGGTAGATTTGAAGCAACTGACAAACAACTAATCTCAAAATGGGCCATTGGCCCATTTTTTGATCGGGTCACTTATTTTTCTGGAATTGAGCTGTAGGAGTTGCTTGTATATTTTTGAGATTAGTTGTTTGTCAGTTGCTTCATTTGCTATTATTTTCTCCCATTCTGAAGGCTGTCTTTTCACCTTGCTTATAGTTTTCCTTTGTTGTGCAGAAGGTTTTAAGTTTAATTAGGTCCCATTTGTTTATTTTTGCTTTTATTTCCAATATTCTGGGAGGTGGGTCATAGAGGATCCTGCTGTGATGTATGTCAGAGAGTGTTTTGCCTATGTTCTCCTCTAGGAGTTTTATAGTTTCTGGTCTTACGTTTAGATCTTTAATCCATTTTGAGTTTATTTTTGTGTATGGTGTTAGAAAGTGTTCTAGTTTCATTCTTTTAAAGTGGTTGACCAGTTTTCCCACTACCACTTGTTAAAGAGATTGACTTTAATCCATTGTATATTCTTGCCTCCTTTGTCAAAGATAAGGTGTCCATAGGTGCATGGATTTATCTCTGGGCTTTCTATTTTGTTCCATTGATCTATATTTCTGTCTTTGTGCCAGTATCATACTGTCTTGATGACTGTGGATTTGTAGTAGAGCCTGAAGTCAGGCAGGTTGATTCCTCCAGTTCCATTCTTCTTTCTCAAGATTGCTTTGGCTATTCGAGGTTTTTTGTATTTCCATACAAATTGTGAAATTATTTGTTCTAGCTCTGTGAAGAATACCACTGGTAGCTTGACAGGGATTGCACTGAATCTATAAATTGCTTTGGGTAGTATACTCATTTTCACTATATTGATTCTTCCAATCCATGAACATGGTATATTTCTCCATCTATTAGTGTCCTCTTTGATTTCTTTCACCAGTGTTTTATAGTTTTCTATTTATAGGTCTTAAGTTTCTTTAGGTAGATATATTCCTAAGTATTTTATTCGTTTGCAATGGTGAATGGAATTGTTTCCTTAATTTCTCTATTTTATCATTATTAGTGTATAGGAATGCAAGGGGTTTCTGTGTATTGATTTTATATCCTGCAACTTTACTATAATCATTGATTAGTTCTAGTAATTTTCTGGTGGTCTTTAGGGTTTTCTATGTAGAGGATCATGTCATCTGCAAACAGTGAGAGTTTTACTTCTTCTTTTCCAGTTTGGATTCCTTTTATTTCTTTTTCTGCTCTGATTGCTGTGGCCAAAACTTCCAAAACTATGTTGAATAGTAATGGTGAAAGTGGGCACCCTTGTCTTGTTCCTGACTTTAGGAGAAATGCTTTCAATTTTTCACCATTGAGGATAATGTTTGCTGTGGGTTTGTCATATATAGCTTTTATTATGTTGAGGTATGTTCCTTCTATTCCTGCTTTCTGGAGAGTTTTTATCATAAATGGATGTTGAATTTTGTCAAAGGATTTCTCTGCATCTATTGAGATAATCATATGGTTTTTATTTTTGAATTTGTTAATGTGATGACCCTTATTTAATATCCCCAATCCTCTTACCCTCTATTCTATTTCCATAGCTCTTATTATCTTCGAACACTTGACACAAGTTGCTTATTTTTGTTTTATTGTTTATTCCTCTGTCAACATGATAAGCATCACAAAGGCAGGATTTTTTTCCCCCAAAATGCCCCGTTTCCACTGATAACCTCCAAAATGCTTAGAATAGTGTTTTGATCACAGCATGGGCTAAATTAATTTTTGTCAAGTGAATCACATTTGTAAAGTGATTAGAATAGTTGCTGGTGGAAATCAAATAGTTTCTTAAACAAATTCAATGTATACTGTAAGAAAACTGTGTGCTTCAAAGCTCAGTCTCTTGAGCTCTCTGCAGGCATGCCTATGTAAGTCACTGTCATAGAAGCTCAATAAATATCACTTAGGAACTGTATCCATCTCATGTGGTGAAACAACCTCCTGTTCTTTGAAAGATCATCTCGGTGGCACAAATTTCGGTTCAGTGAAGGGCTCCTTTCATTTCCCCCTCAGGGCCTCTCACTGATAACTTCTGCAGCCCCATGATGCCAGCTGCACCCCGCCCACCCCCTCCGCCCACCCCCGCCCACCAATAGAATTGACCAATTGCCAAGAAGTCCTCTAGTCTCAGAATGGAGGTGGTGGTGGGGTGTGATCTTCAAAAAATTGTTCATGAGAGCACCCTGAAGAGGGGGAAAATTGGAAAGAACAGACAGTGCTTGGAGAACACATTTTCTGGACTCGCTGGTCCCAGGGCCTTGGCTGTGATGGTCATGCCTCACCAAAGCACAGGTCCCATTGCATGTGGAGCCTTTGCCAGTATCTGCAGTGCTCACATTCACTTCAGGGGCCCCAGAGGGAGACCAACACACAGCCCCCATATTTATTCCTTTTAAGCTTCTCCCTTTCAAGGCACCAACTGGATGCTGAAAACTGATGAGCCCCAAACACTTTAATACATCCTTGGTTAAAAATTCAATTCAAGATGGAGAATACAAAATAAAATAATATTTTATGAAAAGCATGAAAAGGAGAGATAGTAACATAAGCAGATTTGAAATTCAGTCCTCTGGGAAAACTTATCCTTTTTTTGTGACAGAGAGTTACAGATTATTTAAAAAGTCATAAAAACAGCTATGGGCTTCCCTGGTGGCTCACTGATAACGAATCTGCTTGTAATGCAGGTGCCATAGGAGACTCATATTCAACCCCTGGATTGGGATGATCCCATGAAGGAGGGCATGACAACCCACTCCAGTATTCTTGCCTGGAGAATCCCATGGACAGAGGAGCCTGGCAGACTCCTGGTAGTCCAGTGGGTTGAAAAGAGTCGGACACAACTGTGCTACTGAGCCTGCAGGCACAAAAACAACTATAACATTATTGAGGTGGGAGTGGGACAAAGTTCCATTTATATTAGATACATGCATATTCTCTCCCTTGTCATCATAAAATTGATTCCCAAATTAATCCTTTTGCAAGAAGTTTTCTTGTAATAAATTTTTATTAAATTAAAAAATGCATTCATTGTGAAATGTAACCCTTCATACTAGGATTCAAAGATTATATGGATGCTTATAGTAGGAAACTGCATTTATGAAAATTACATATTAGAGAAAATAAACTATAGAGAAAGGATCTTGCTCACTTGTACTGAGCTTCACTGGTGGCTCAGTGGTAAAGAATCTGCCTGCCGATGCAAGAGATACAGGTTCGATCCCTGGGTCGGCAAGATCCCCTGGAGAAGGAAATGGCAACCCACTCCAGTATTCTTGCCTGGAAAATCCCATGGACAGAGGAGCCTGTTGGGCTACAGTCCAATGGGCCTGCAAAGGAGTCAGGCATGACTTAGCAACTTAACAACAACAACATATACATCCTTATTTATTTATTTATTTATTTAACATTCTCTTTCTTTATGGGTGATTACAAGATATTGAGTATATTTTCCTGTGCTATATAGTAGGTCCTTATTGATTATTTGTTTTATATATAGCACTGTGTATATTTTAACCCCAAACTTCTCATTTATTCCTTCCCCCGCCTTGTAATCATGTTTGTTTTCTATGTCTGTGAATCTATGTCAGTTTTTTCAAACAAATTTATCTGTATTCCTTTTTTAGATCCCATATATAAGCAGTATTACATGATATTTGTCTTCGACTTACTTCACTTAGTATCATAATCTCTAGGTCCATTCATGTTGTTACAAATGGCATTATTTCACCTTTTTATGTCTGAGTAATATTCCATGGTATATATGTCCCGTCTTCTTTATCCAGTCCTCTGTTGATGGACATTTAGGTTGCTTCCACATCTTGACTATTGTAAACAGTACTGCAATAAACACTGGGGTGCATGTATCCTTTCAGATTACGGTTTTCTCTGGATATATGCACAGGAGTGGGCTGGCTGGGTCATGTGGTAGCTCTATTCTTAGTTTCTTTAGGAATCTCCATACTGTTCTCCATAGTGGCTGTACCTATTTACATTCCTGCCAACAGTGTAGGAGGGTTCCCTTTCCTCCACACTCTTTCCAGCATTTACTGTTTGTAGACTTTTTGAGGATGGTCATTCTGACTGATGTAAGGTGATACCTCATTGTAGTTTTGATTTGCATTTCTCTAATAATCAGCAATATTGAGCATCTTTTCATGTGCTTTGGGGTCACCTGTATGTCTTCTTTGGAGAAATGTTTATTTAGACCTTTTGCCCATTGTTTGATTTATTTTTTTTCATATTGAGCTGTATGAGCTGTTTTTATGTTTTAGAGGTTAATCCCTTGTGGGTAACTTCATTTGCAAATATTTTCTCCCATTGTGTGGGTTGTCTTTTTGTTTTATTTATGGTTTTCTTTGCTGTGAAGAAGGTTTTGAGCTTAGTTAGGTCCCATTTATTTATTTTTGCTTTCATTTTCATTACTCTAGGCGATGGATTCAAAAAAATATTGCTGAGATTTATATCACAGAGTCTTCTGCCTATGTTTATCCCTGGAATAAGTTCTACTTGATCATAGTGTATGATCTTTTTATTTATTTATTTATTTCAGTGGAAACAGTGGCAGACTTTATTTTTTGGGGCTCCCAAATCACTGCAGATGGTGACTGCAGCCATGAAATTAAAAAATGCTTACTCCTTGGAAGAAAAGTTATGACCAACCTAGACAGAATTTTAAAAAGTAGAGACATTACTTTGCCAACAAAGGTCCGTCTAGCCAAGGCTTTGGTTTTCCCAGTAGTTATGTATGGATGTGAGAGTTGGACTATAAAGAAAGCTGAGCGCCAAAGAATTTATGCTTTTTTTTTTGTTGTTGTTCATCGCAGCACTGTTTATAATAGCCAGGACATGGAAGCAACCTAGATGTCCATCAGCAGATGAATGGATAAGAAAGCTATGGTACATATACACAATGGAGTATTACTCAGCCATTAAAAAGAATACATTTGAATCAGTTCTAATGAGGTGGATGAAACTGGAGCCTATTATACAGAGTGAAGTAAGCCAGAAGGAAAAACATAAATACAGCATACTAACGCATATATATGGAATTTAGAAAGATGGTAACGATAACCTGGTGTACGAGACAGCAATGGAGCATAATTACTTTTATTTCATTTTTTAAAATATAAATTTATTTATTTTAATTGGAGGCTAATTACTTTACAATAATGTATTGGTTTTCCATACATCAACATGAATTCGTCATGGGTGTACACGTGTTCCCTATCCTGAACCCCCCTCCCACCTCCCTCCCCGTACCATCCCTCTGCATCATCCCAGTGCACCAGCCCCGAGCATCCTGTATCCTGCATTGAACCTGGACTGGTGATTCGTTTCATATATGATATTATACATGTTTCAATGCCATTCTCCCAAATCATCCCACCCTCTCCCTCTCCCACAGAGTCCAAAAGCTGTTCTATACATCTGTGTCTCCTTTGCTGTCTTGCATACAGGGTTATCATTACCATCTTTCTAAATTCCATATATATGCATTAGTATGCTGTATTTGTGTTGTTCTTTCTGGCTTCTTTCATTCTGTGTAATAGGCTCCAGTTTCATCCACCTCATTAGAACTGATTCAAATGTATTTTTTTAATGGCTGAGTAATACTCCATTGTGTATATGTACCACAGCTTTCTTATCCATTCATCTGCTGATGGACACCTAGGTTGCTTCCATGTCCTGGCTATTATAAACAGTGCTGCGATGAATATTGGGGTACACGTGTCTCTTTCAATTCTGGTTTCTTCAGTGTGTATGCCCAGCAGAGGGATTGCTGGGTCATATGGTAGTTCTATTTCCAGTTTTTTAAAGCATCTCCACACTGTTCTCCATAGTGGCTGTACTAGTTTGCATTCCCACCAACAGTGTAAGAGGGTTCCCTTTTTGTATGATCTTTTTAATGTTTTGCTCGCTTGATTGATTTTGATAGTATTTTGTTGAGGATTTTTGCATTTATGTTCATCAGTGATACTGGCCTGTAATTTTATTTGTTTTTATGATATCTTTGTCTGGATTTGGTATCGGGATGATGGTGTCCTCGTAGACTGAGTTTGGAAGTGTTTCTTCCTCTGCAATTTTTTGGAATAGTTTAAGAAGAATAGGTGCTAACTCTTATTTAAATGTTTGATAGAATTTGCCTGTGAATCCTTCTGGTCCTGGACTTCTGTTTGTTGGGAATTTTTAAATTGCAGACTCAATTGTAGTACTTATAATCGGTCTCTTCACATATTCTATTTCTTCCTGGTTCAGTCTTGGGAGATTGTACCTTTTTTTTTTTTTTTTTTTTTTTTAAAAATTTTATTTTATTTTTAAATAAATAAATTGTACCTTTTTAAGAATGTGTCCATTTCTTCTAGGTTGTCCATTTTATTGGCATATAGTGGTTTGTAGTAGTCTCTTTTGGTTCTTTGTATTTCTGTGATGTAGATTGTAACTTCCTCATTTTTATTTTCCACTCTTATTGATTTGAGCCCTCTCCCCCTTTTTTTCCTTGATGGATCTGGCTAAAGATTTATCAGTTTTATTTATTTTCTCAAAGAACCATCTTTAAGTTTATTGATTTTTTCTATTGTTTGTTTTAAATTTCTATTTCATGTATTTTGCTTCTGATTTTTATGATTTCTTTCCTTCTGATAACTGTAGGCTTTATTTGTTATTATTCTCTACTTGAAGTAGATGTATGATTATTTGTTTGAGATTTTTCTATAGCCATTTTAAATAGAAATAGAAAAATAATCCTAAAATTCATATGGAACCTGAAAAGACCCTGAATAGCCAAACAATACTGCATGAGAAGAACACAACTGGAGACATAACACTTCCTGATTTCAAAATATATAGAAAGCTACAGTATGGCACTGGCAGGTACTCATCTTTAACAAGGGTGCTAAGAACACACAATGGGGAAAGGATAGTCTGTCTTCAATAGTTTTGCGAAGACTGGATATCAACATCCAAAAACATAAAATTGGACCCTTATCTTGAGTCAACTATTAACTGTGAAAAGTCAAACAACTGCACTACAAAACTTTCTGTAAGAAATTCAAAGAATTCACATGAACACGTGTAGCTTTAAAAAATTTCAGTTCACTGATGTCCCAAAGTACATGAGGCATAAACTGTGGTCTGTGTTCTTGAAGTAATTTGGACATAAACTATTCAGCCACAGAAATACTAATACAAGAGAGTGTCTACTGACTTCACATAAAAAAGTGTTTGGAGAATATGGATTTTTTTGTAGGAGTAATTACAGAAAGATATAAGGATTGTGAGGGCAATGTACTTTTTCCAGAATAGACTTTGAAAAATTGAAAAAAAAAAAGTAATAATAAAGACACTTATAACATTCAAAACTTACTGGCTATAGGGAAAAAAAAAAGCTTTAAAAATTCGAAGTCTGGTTGATGTACAATATTGTGTAAGTTTTCAGGTGTACAGCAAAGTGATGCAGTTGTATACATACAAATACATGTTTCCAGATTATTTTCTGTTTTGGGTTATTTCAAGTTATTGAATATAGTTCCCTGTGGCATACACTCGGAGAAGGCAATGGCACCCCACTCCAGTACTCTTGCCCAGAAAATCCCCTGGACGGAGGAACCTGGTAGGCTGCAGTCCATGGGGTCGCTAGGAGTCAGACATGACTGAGCGACTTCACTTTCACTTTTCACTTTCATGCACTGGAGAAGGAAATGGCAACCCATTCCAGTGTTCTTGCCTGGGGAATCCCAAAGATGGCGGAGCCTGGTGGGCTGCCATCTCTGGGGTCGCACAGAGTCGGACACGACTGAAGCGACTTAGCAGCAGCAGCAGCAGGGGCATATATTAAATTTTTGTTGCTTATCTATTTTCTGTATAGTAGTTTGTATCTGTTAATCCCATACTCCTAATTTATACTCCCCCCTCTTTTCCCTTTGGGAAACATAGATTCAGGTAGAGGAAACCCAAGCCTTCTCATGCCCAAAGACGTTGTTTTTTCAGGTGGCTGCTTATCATTCAGATCTGAGGGACCATGAACAGTAGTAACATACAATGGCTACTGTTCCTCATTCTTTTACTTCAAGACTGTCTTCCAGCCAGATCTGGGCTTATTTCTGAGGTTAAAATCTGAACTATGGCCTAGAACCCATTTTAGTGTCTCAAGGATCTTTTCAGGGATAAGAGTGTTTGGAACTCAGGAAGCTGAGGAGAAAGCTGACAGAAAAAAATAATTCTGAATACTTGTGGTCAATTTAGATTAATTCCTTGTACAAAATGACAGTGTTTAATGTGGAAGGAAAAATTAGAAAAAAAAATTAAATGTTGGTATGCTGGTGCATCCATTGGTATATCTATGTTGTTTCAGAAATTCTGCATTTGGGGCCTCAAACAAGTAGGGAAATGTTTTTATTGCAAGAAAACAATGATTTTCTTGTATTTCTACTCACTGCAATATTCCAGCTCTATACTGGATGACATCCTAACATGTGAGCTTTTCTTTCAACTCTCTGACTGTCCTTCAACTTAGGAGGTTGAACAAGAAATTATGGTTAAAGTTGAAAACCTGGGCTTTCCAAGGTTTGAAGTAGATTTTTCGGAGCTCCAAAGGAAGATATATATGATGAATTCCTGTGTAGTTTCTCAAAGTTCAGTTCAGTTCAGTCACTCAGTCATGTCCGACTCTTTGAGACCCCATGAACGGCAGCACGCGAGGCCTCCCTGTCCATCACCAACTCCCGGAGTCCACCCAAACCTATGTTCATTGAATTGGTGATGCCATCCAACCATCTCATCCTCTGTCCACTTTTCCTCCTGCCCTCAATCTTTCCCAGCATCAGGTTCTTTTCAAATGAGTCAGCTCTTCGCATGAGGTGGCCAAAGTACTGGAGTTTCAGCTTCAGCATCAGTCCTTCCAATGAATATTCAGGACTGATTTCCTTTAGGATGGACTGGTTGGATCTCCTTGCAGTCCAAGGGATTCTCAAGAGTTTTCTCCAACACCACAGTTCAAAAGCATCAATTCTTCAGCATTCAGCTTTCTTTATAGTTCAATTCTCACATCCATACATGACTATTGAAAAAACCATAGCTTTGAGTAGATGGACCTTTGTTGGCAAAGTAATGTCTCTGCTTTTTGATATGCTGTATAGGTTAGTCATAGCTTTTCTTCCAAGGAGTAGGTGTCTTTTAATTTCATGGCTGAAGTCACCATCTGCAGTGATTTTGGAGCCCAAGAAAATAAAGGCTCTCACTATTTCCATTGTTTCCCCATCTATTTGCCATGGAGTGATGGAACTGGATGCCATGATCATAGTTTTCTGAATATTGAGTTTTAAGCCAGCTTTTCCCCTCTCCTCTTTTACCTTCCTCAAGAGGCTCTTTAATTCCTCTTTGCTTTCTGCCATAAGGGTGGTGTCATCAGCATATCTGGGGGTATTGATATTTCTCCAGGCAACCTTGATTCCATCTTGTGTTTCATCCAGTTTGGCATTTCGCATGATGTACTCTTCACAGAAGCTAAATAAGCAGGGTGACACTATACAGTCTTGACATACTCCTTTCCCAAATTGGAACCAGTCTGTTGTTCCATGTCTGGCTCTAACTGTTGCTTCTTGACCTGCATAGAGGTTTCTCAGGAGGCAGTAACTGTCTGGTATTCCCATCTCTTTAGGAATTTTCCACAGTTTGTTGTGATCCACACAGTCAAAGGCTTTATTTGTAGTTAATGAAGCAGAAGTAGATGTTTTAATACTTAATGATTCAACTATTATTATTTAGTTTTGTTAGATGGTTTGTTCTCCTTTATTTCTGCATTCTCTTGCTTCATTGATTAAGCTTATCTTTTAGCTAATTTTTTTTCACAGACAAAGGCAGGCCGAGGACATAGTGGGGAAAGACCATAGGGTCCTGTTCTGTTTCACTTTGAGCCCAAGATCTTGCTATACAAGGTTTGTTAGACCCCTTCAGGTTTGTGTCACTACTCTAATACAATTTCATGCTGTATGTACCTTCTGACTACCTTTTCATTTATGCCTCGTGTTTCTTTGACAAGATTTTTCTCTTTTGAATGTCCTGCTTCCCTTGTATTCTTGATGCCCTGTTTTGAACAAATTCTCACAGCTTCCAAGTCCAATCGAGGCTCAGAAACCCCTGCTTTGGATCAGTTGTTCTCACACCTTGGTGTACATTGTGATCATCTGACGGGCTTTGTACATCCCAGATCTCTGGGCTTCACTCCCAGATTTTCCGATTTGGTGGCCTGGGGTCCAAAGTTACCTTACCCATCATTCTGGGTCAATGTTAATGTCCTGGCTTTGGGATTCATACTTGGAGAAGATCAAGTGTGTTCACTGAGGTAGGACTCCTTCAATGTGACAATTACTACAATTGACAGAGGCACAGAGACAAAAATCTGTGAGTTTCTAAATGGGTGTTACTCCTGAACCATTTTGAAGGAATAAGACTGTCTCTCCTTATTGTTTGGTGTATGGTTCATAATTTTTAAGTCTATATCCTGGCTAGGTAAACTCTGTAAATTGACAAAAGAAATGGAAATGAAAATTACTGTATTTCATTATAGAGTGTTTGGACAGAGCTGTACTTGAAAACTGGAGAAGGCAATGGCACCCCACTCCAGTACTTTTGCCTGGAAAATCCCATGGATGGAGGAGCCTGGTTGGCTGCAGTCCATGGGGTCACTAGAGTTGGACACGATTGAGCGACTTCCCTTTCACTTTTCACTTTCATGCATTGGAGAATGAAATGGCAACCCACTCCAGTGTTCTTGCCTGGAGAATCCCAGGGATGGGGGAGCCTGGTGGGCTGCCGTCCATGGGGTGGCACAGAGTCGGACATGACTGAAGCGACTTAGCAGCAGCAGCAGCAGTACTTGAAAACATGGGAAAGCCATGGAGGTGACTTGAGTCCCTGGAGAAGCATCATGAATTGAAGAAAATCAAATGCAGGATGTGTGTGTTCTTGAAACTCCTGCCACACTAACAGGAGGGATGTTTTCCAAACAGTTGCTTTGAACACTGGTGAATCTTCTTATTTGTGGCCAAAATTATGTGTTTCTGCTGTAATTTAACAAAATTACAATTCTAGATTATCAACTGAGGGAAATAAATGTGAAAAAACTATTGCAATTCTATGTATAATGAATTAACTGTAAGTTTGAAAACTTCAAACATACTTTCCACATGCATGTTCTCAGGTCACTAGAGAGATGGATGACAAACCTGAAAGTAGTCTGGACAAGTCTAAAATGCTTAGTAGCCTCTTGCAAATGTGACCCAGAGGACAAAGCGGAGACTATAAAACACTCCCACATGGGAGGAGGCCAGGGTGGAGAGCAGATATTCAGGTGATTGAGCCAATCTTAGCCTCATACACACAGGCACGTACAGGGTTAACTGTACCTGGCAAAGGACTCTGGGGTGGCAAGGGAGCCAGATGGACACCTACTGGCAGTTGAATTGGGTGATTGGATCACTGGGTTGTCCTGGTCACCCCATTGGGTCCACTGTCTAAATCCAATCACTCAAGAGTTAAGCCAATCACCAGTCAAGAGGTCTCCGCCCACCTTGGGCCCATGCCCCCATATAAAGGCCTTCTCTCTTCTCTGATTCAAATGCTCATTTCAAAACTGGACCCAGCCGGTCATCTCTCTGGCCTTCAGAGTCCCCCTCAGACCCTGAAGTCCTTCTGTCCAGCTAGAGTCCCAAAAGGCTGCAGCCATGCCCTCCTCCCCACTCAGGGTGGCCGTGGTCTGCATGAGCAATGTCAACAGGAGCATGGAAGCCCACCATGTCCTCAGCAAGAATGGGTTCCATGTCAGGTCTTTTTGGAGCCGGATCCCACGTGAGGCTCCCAGGAGGGGCACGCAAGCCACCCGTGCTCTACGACTTCTCCACGTCCTACAAGAAGATGCACAGCGACCTCTCCTCTAAAGACCAAAAGCACTACAAAAGGAATGGAGTCTTACACATCCTGAAAAGAAATGAGAGAATCAAGCCTGGCCCAGAAAGGTTTCAAGAGTGCCCAGATCCCTTTGACGTCATCTTCACCTGTGGGCAGAGGGCCTATAACTGGGTGGTAGCCGACCTGTGTGCCAGGGATCAGGAGACCTGGCAGCCTGTGCTGGTCGTCAACGTGGACATAGACGACACCCTGGAGGCAGCCAGCCTTGGAGCCTCGATCATCTGTGAGCTCTGCCAGGGTCTCCAGCAGGCAGATGACACGCAAAGTCGTCTGGCCGAGCTGCTCCAGGCAGCGAAGGAGAAAACAGGAAGGAGCTTTCTGCACACGGTCTGCTTCTACTGAGGAAGCATCTTGGCTGGTTTCAGCTCCTTTGTTGGTAAGAACCCGTGCCTGGACTCTTGAGCTGCTGGGTATTTTCTGGGAGAGGCTTCTTCAAAGCCGTTTCTGCTAAAGGCCATCTCTGTATGATCTGTTGTCAGGTACACCCCACCCAGTGAAGGAGGTGGAGGAGGAGAGCATCACACGGCACGGGGAACATGGAACACTGGTAGACATGCGAACCCTTCCAATGTGGGGAACGACAGTGTGGAACTGGACCTGGAAGGAAGAACTCAGTGCTCACAGGGTTCTGCAAGGAGGTTAATCTCGAGGACTCTCTTTTCTGGATGGACTATCAAGGCTGATCACAGAGCCCAGGACAAGCAATGCATTGAAGGATATTCTGAGAAAAAGGAACAATGTCTATTTTATTGATCTATATGGATACTAATTTCCTTCTGTCCTTTTGGCGTGGTGTAAGTGGGATAGGAATACATTGAGTGGAAATTATATTGAATTGGAAATATTTTTGTTTTTAGAATGTATGTCTTTGATGAATGCCTGCTTTATTAGAAACTCAGGGTAGATCATGTGTAGCTTTTTTGGGGAAAATCCAAGCATGATTTGTTTAATCCAATAGCGTATTTATGAAACAAAATTATAAATTGGTGTATTCCATGGTCGCATTTATTACTAAAATCCAAGCCCTATTTGTTGAACTATGTAGCTTATTTAAACAAAACAAAATGAAATAAATCAAAATAATACTCTTTAATTTAAGAAAAGGTATCCTCTATGACACACTTCCCAGAATATTGGAAATAAAAGCAAAAATAAACAAATGGGACCTAATTAAACTTAAAAGCTTCTGCACAAGAAAGGAAACTCTAAACAAGGTGAAAAGACAGCCTTTAGAATGGGAGAAAATAATAGCAAATGAAGCAACTAATAAACAACTAATCTCAAAAATATACAAGCAACTCCTGCAGCTCAATTCCAGAAAAATAAACAACCCAATCAAAAAATGGGCCAAGGAACTAAATAGACATTTCTCCAAAGAAGACATACAGATGGCTAACAAACACATGAAAAGATGCTCAACATCACTCCTTATCAGAGAAATGCAAATCAAAACCACAATGAGGTACCATTTCACGCCAGTCAGAATGGCTGCGATCCAAAAGTCTACAAGCAATAAATGCTGGAGAGGGTGTGGAGAAAAGGGAACCCTCTTACACTGTTGGTGGGAATGCAAATTAGTACAGCCACTATGGAGAACAGTGTGGAGATTCCTTAAAAAACTAGAAATAGAACTGCCTTATGATCCAGCAATCCCACTGCTGAGCATACACACTGAAACCAGAATTGAAAGAGACACGTGTACCCCAATGTTCATCGCAGCACTGTTTATAATAGCCAGGTTATGGAAGCAACCTAGATGTCCATCAGCAGATGAATGGATAAGAAAGCTGTGGCACATATACACAATGGAGTATTACTCAGCCATTAAAAAGAATACATTTGAATCAGTTCTAATGAGGTGGATGAAACTGGAGCCTATTATACAGAGTGAAGTAAGCCAGAAAGAAAAACACCAATACAGTATACTAATGCATATATATGGAATTTAGAAAGATGGTAACGATAACCCTGTATTCAAGAGTGCAAAAGAGACACAGATGTATAGAACAGTCTTTTGGACTCTGTGGGAGAGGGAGACGGTGGGATGATTTGGGAGAATGGCATTGAAACATGTATAATATTATATATGAAACGAATCACCAGTCCAGGTTCGATGCATGATACTGGATGCTTGGGCCTGGTGCACTGGGATGATGCAGAGGGATGGTATGGGGAGGGAGGTGGAAGGGGGGGTTCTGGATGGGGAACATGTGTATACTGTTGTGGATTCATGTTGATGTATGGCAAAACCAATGCAAAATTGTAAAGTAATTAACTTGCAATTAAAATAAATAAATTTATATAAAAAGAAAAAAATAGAAAATGTGTCTTCTCATTTATGGTAGGGGATGGATCTTACCAACTGGGTGTCTTGATTTCCTTTTTTTCAAAGCCTATAAATCCCATGTAGAAAAGCATTCTTTTCTCTTGAGAATTTACTTCTTGCTTCAAACATTTGTTGTTTTGTGTTTTGTGTTCCTCTGAAAATGGATCCTCATTGCTCGGCAGTGAAACATTCTTGGTTCTGAACAGCTGTGCCACCAAGTCCTATATGACTCACAGGAGAAAATAAAGGAGAGGTAGTTGGGATGGTGAAGTAGTTTACTCACTATCAGAAAGTAAGTGCGGACTTTGTTATCCGTGTAGGTGGCATGGAGTGCCATGGTTCTGGAGGGATCAGGGAGTACAGGACATCCTGAGGACAGGAGTGCACTGAGCAGTAGGGAGGTGGCTCTGCATAGGGGGAGAAGCTGTGGGAGCAGAGGCAGGTGCTGGAGTTGAAAAGACTTGATGAAGAGAAGAGAGAGGGATGGATATAGAAGCACTCTCAATTTCTGTCTTTCCCCACATGTGAGCATGTGCATCTATATCTGAAGGGGGCAGTGGTAAGGAGATGACGGTTTTCTTTCCTGGTAGAGTCAGTGTTATTCAAGATCAATCTCTCATCTGAGGATGGAGAGTCACGGTCAGGAATGGAGAGGGAGTAGGAGTCGGCTGAGATCATCTTTTCCAATGATGGGACCACAAAATTGAAGTAGGGAGATTTAGGAGCCCTTTGAAAGAAAGAGAAATGATTTGTCCAGGTGAACTTATTTTGCCAGAAAATCCACATGCAGAAAAGCTGTTGGTTGAATTCCTCGCCCGGAAAGACTTCAAGAGTGCCGAGATCGCTTTGACGTCATCTTCACCTGTGCGGAGAGTGTCTACGACAGGGTGGTGGAGGAGCTGTGGGTCCGAGAGCAGGAGACCTTCCAGCCTGTGCACGTGATCAACGTGGACATGGCCGACAACGCGAAAGACGCCACGCTTGGGTCTTTGATCATCTGTGAGCTCTGCGAACGCCTCCAGCAGGCAGGCAACCTGGAGGACTCTCTGGTTCAGGTGCTCCTGGCAGCCGAGCGGAAAACTGGCAAGAGCTTTCTGCACACGGTCTGCTTCTACTGAGGATCTTGTCTGCTTGCAGCTCCTCTTGGTAAGCACTTGTGTCTGGACTTTGGGCTAGGTGGTTATTTTCTGTCAGAAGCGGCTTCCAAGGCCTTTCTGCTAAAAGCCATCTACATGACTTTTTCCAGGTACACTCCAGCCTGGGAAGGAAGTGGAGAAGGAAATCTTTTTCTGCAAAAGTAACATGAATGCCCTGGAGGCATCCAAGCCCTTCTACGGTGGGGGACGATGGTATGGATTCTTGACCTGGAAGGAACACTTCAGGGCTCACAGGGCTCTTCGAGGAAGTTAACCTAGAGGACTCCATTATCCACATCAAGAGACCAAGGTTTACAATGGACCAGTGATGCACTGAAGGACATTCTGGGAAGAACAAACAAACCCCACACCATTTCCATTCCATCATTTGTTTTTACTTCATCATTTTAATACAATTTCCTTTGTCATTTTTGTATTGTGCATCAGTATAAATGAATTTTTCTTTTTAGTGAGATAGGATTATATTTAATGTTTGAACTTTAGAAATCTATTTTTAGATTGTATGTATTTTGGTAACTGCAAGTTTCATAGAAACTCAGGTTTGATAATAGTAGGCATTGATTGCTAAAATTTCAGCATAATCTGTTCAATTCAATATTCATGGAATGAAATAAAAGCTTCTAGTTTATAGAAAATGGATCTCCTAATTTTTGGTAGGGGTAGGATCTTACAAAAGGAACACTTTTGTTTCTTACTGTTCAAGCTGAATGAATTCTACAGGGTAAAGCGCTCTTTCCTCAAGTGGATTTTCTTCATGCATAAAAGGTTCATTGAGTATTGAACTCCTCTAAACATGGATTCTATCTGTAGGGAAGTGAATCATCTTGGGTCTGACCAGCAATGACACCTAGGCTTGTGTAACTTACAGGAGAAAATATGGGAAAGGGGAGTTGTCCTGGTTGAATGAGGTATCTTGCTATGTCAGAAGGTTGATGTGGACTTTATTTACAGAGCAAAGGCAGGATGGAGCAAGGGTGGACCTGGTGGCATGGGATGAGCTAGTAGAGGATTTCCCGAGGAGAAGTGTGGATTGAGCAGTAAGGTAGAAGCTCTGGACAGGGGGAGAAGCTGTGGGATCATAGGAAGATGGTGGAGTTGAAAGGACAGAACATGCTGAAGAGGAGAGAGAGGGAAGAATTTAGAAACAATGTCAATTTTCTGTCTTTCCACACTGGTGACGGGGTGTACTTATCCACATGGGGCAGTGCTGGCGGTAGGGAGGTGAGGGTTTCTTTCTGGGTAGATTTAATGAGCTTCAAGGTCAGTCTTTCATCTGATGTTGAGTTAGTCAGGGAGGAATGGGAAGGGGATCAGATGGTATGTTGAGATGATCATCTCCAATGATGGGAACACAAAATGGAAATAGGGAATGTTGGAAATTTCTCTCCCTTTATAAGAGAGAGAAATGATCTGTCCAGGAGATCTTACTTTTGTCAGAACATTCACTGGAAGGAATTGAGAAAATATTTTTGGTTGATTTCCTGTCTGTAGGGGTATGGAGGAGGCAAATATGATAAAGCATGTAAAAGTGCAGCTGGTGTTCCAAAGGAGTGACTCCAGTGAGGAAACTCAACATAGAAAGTGTCCATGGAAAAGTTAAAGGGAATGGGACTGGATGAAATGGATGGTGGGACATGGTTTGTCTAAGAGTCCTTAGAGCTGCAAAAATAACAAAAGATTGGAGGGTTGACAGTTGAAGGTTGATGAGTGTCCTGCTTCAGATTTAGATGTAGTGCAGAGATCTGGATGGATCTTGGGAAGTTGCTGTCTTGGGGGAGGGTGTAGATAAAAGCAGTTGGGCAAATGTAACAACACTGAATATCTTTGGTATTGAATGGGTGATCTTTGTGCTGGTTGGGTTTGCTATGAATGGGACCTGTGTCTAGTCACTTCACATAAAGAATTGTCAGGAGAATAGGAATCCTCTCATTGACATATGGACGAAGACCCCCAGGATGCCACCGTTGGGTCTTTTACCATCTGTGAGCTCTGCGAATGCCTCCAGCAGGTGGACTATGTGGAAGACCCTCTGGTTGAGGTGCTCCTGGCAGCCCAGTGGGAAACAGGCAAGAGCTTTCTGCACATGGTCTCCTTCTACTGAAGATCTTGTCTGGCTTCAGCTTCTTAGTCAGTAAGAACCTGTGCCTGGACATTGGGCTAGGCGGTATTTGCTGTGCAAGGATCTCAAAGCCGTTTTTGCTAAAAGCCATCCTTATGATTTTTTTCAGCTGCACCCCACCCAAGCAAGGAAATGCAGGGGAAATGCGTTATATGGATAATGGAACTTGAATCACTGGAAGCCATCAAAAACCTTCGAACATGAGGGATGATGGTGTGGGGACTTGACTTGGAGGGAACAGTTCAGTGCTCACATGGCTCTGCAAGGAAATGAACCTGAAGGACTGTGCTTTTCAGATCAACTAATGAAGGCTTATAATGGAATGGTGGGTGTGTTTTGTTCAGTATAATCAGGAAAGAAACTTGTCTATTTCATCATTTTAAAACAATATCCTTTTTTCTCTTTTGTAGTTTTATATAAATATGTAAATTTTTATTGAGATGTCATTCTAGTGAATTGTTTTTACTTACAAATATATTTATATTTAGATTGTATGTCTTTTACTAATGCCAATCTTAAGAGAAACAGCATAGATTATGGGTGGCATTTACTAAGATCCCATCATGATTTTTTCAATTAAATAGCTCCTGACATTAAGTAAAATGAAATAAAACCCTCTGAATTATAGAAAAAGTGTTGTCTTGTTTGTGGTAGTGCAGGGATCTTACAAAGTGAACCCTCTGGTTTCTTATTGTTGAATCTACGTGAATTCCATGGAGAAAACACCTTCTTTCCTAAAAAGTTCTTTCTTCATGCTAGTTGAGTTCCTATGTGTTTGGGCAAGGGATGGCAAAAATGACAGACAATTAAAATGCTGCAGGTACTGCAATGGAGAGATAACAGTGATTAATTACAAAATATAAAGTGTATATAAAATAGAAAACCAATAAGGACCTTTTCTGGGCTTCCCAGGTGGTACTAGTGGTAAAGAACCCAGTTGCCAATGCAGGAGACATAAGAGATTCAGGTTTGATCCCTGGATCTGGAAGTCCCTGGAAGCGGGCATGGCAACCCACTCCAGTATTTTTGCCTGGAGAATCCCATGGACAGAGGAGCCTAGTGGGCTACAGTCCCTGGGGTTGCAAAGAATCCAATATAACTGAGTGATCGAGCTTGCACGTGCTCAAGGACCTTGTCTATAGCACAAGGAACTCTTCTCCACTCTGTAGTGACCTATATAGATATATATGGATAAAGAAGGTTGAAAAGAGGGGATATGTATGAGTGTGTGTATAACTAATTCACTTTCTTGTACAGTAGAAACTAAAATAACATTCTAAATCACCTATAGACCAAAATATATATTTTTAAAATTTACTTAAAAACATACAATGTGTCTGTGAATAAATTAAAACAAATGGGATGGGGGATAAAGTAGATTGTGGAACATGGTTTGTCTAAGTCGCCTTAAACGTCATAAAAATATAAAAATGTTTGGGGAGTTAGAACTTTAAGGTTGGTGAATTTAGTGTTTCACATTTTGATCTAGTGGTAGATTTCTTGTGGAACTATAGAAGCTGGTGTCTCTTGTAGAGTTAGAAAAATGCAGATGAGGAAGTTGTCAAAACCCTGAACATTGTGGGCATTGAGTGGGTGAACTTTTGGTTGCTGGAGTTTCTGTGAATTATAACAGAAGGTGAGTAAAAGTTTGCCGGGAGGCTGACTGGGTTCATGTTTCCTCCTGAAACCCGCAGCACCTGGGGCTTCCTTGTGTGGAGAGTTGGAGACAGATTAGAGAGGGTGATGGGAACACAGAGATCATTTACGTGGAGTGGTATGTGACCTACAGAATTTGGCCAGGACTATGAACTGCTGGTTGGATAAGGGCATAGCAGCCCACTCCACTGTTCTTGCCTGGAGAATCCCATGGACAGAGGAGCCTGGCAGGCTACAGTCCATAGCGTTGCACAGAGGCAGACATGACTGAAGTGACGTAGCATGCACGCACTCATGAACTGCCGGCAGCATTCCAAAGGTATTTTCCAGACTTCCTCAAGGTGATTGCAGTCCCAGGATGCTGAGTCCTGATCTTTGCCGTTGGATGGTCCTTTTACCAGCCTCTTAGGATGCTCCTCACAGTGGCAAGGTCTTTTCAGCTTCAGATCCACCAAAATCAGCCACAGTTTGGACCAGAGTGCTGGTACATTCTCTGCAGGACTTCTGGCACTCCATTAAAAAAAAAACAACCCAGACTTGGGGGGCTGGGACTAGAACAGGTGTTGTTAAATATGGTGAGAGAATAGTTTCCAGTGGTATTAACACCACTGGTGTTGGTGGTTTTGCTAAAGGGAGGGGAAATTTGTCATTTTTAATGCTGCTGCTACTGCTGCTAAGTCGCTTCAGTCGTGTCCGACTCTGTGCGACCTCAGAGACGGCAGCCCACCAGGCTCCCCTGTCCCTGGGATTCTCCAGGCAAGAATACTGGAGTGGGTTGCCATTTCCTTCTCCAATGCATGAAGGTGAAAAGTGAAAGTGAAGTAGCTCAGTCCTGTCCGACTCTGAGCGACCCCATGGACTGCAGCCTACTGGGCTCCTCCATCCACGGGATTTTCCAGGCAAGAGTACTGGAGTGGGGTGCCATCGCCTTCTCTGCTAACTAACAATAATATGTTTGTAAGTGTGAGGAATGGAAAAATAAAGATTTAGATGTGCTACCAGATACACAGTGATTTCTTGACTAGACAAATGTAATTCCAGTTAAGACACAGAAGCAAATGAAATATTCAGATGGTTGTTGTAGGTGAAGTGGCAGCATTTGAATGCAAATTGTTGAAAGACATGAATGTACATGTAATAAGATATGTTAAGTATGCCAGTGATAGCTTTGGGACTCTTTGACAGGGCACGTGGACATGGCTGTGGGTATGTCAGAGCAAGTTGTATTTCATGCTTTGGGTGATATTGGACTTTGTATCCAAGAGCCAACAGCCTAACAATATGTGTGTCAGTAGCTTCATTCATGGTTAATTTATTTAAAATCCCTCATTTCAGTTGTTTCTTGATGTATATATCCCCCTTCTGATTGTTTTTCCTGCTTCACTTCACTCTGAATCCACAGGGCAGAGGATATAATACTTCCACATTATTCCACTGGCCAAAAAAAGTCATGAGGCGATCACAGGTGCAAGGGAGTGGGGAACAGACTGCACCTCATGAAGGAGGAATTGGCTTGTGTGGACAGTGGAGGGGTTGGGTAGGGAAGGATTATTGGTATTCATCTGTGCAGATAGTCAGCCTTATTGGAAACACTATCCGACTGAAAATGTCTGAAAGCTTGACAATATAGTCTGAAGGCATCGTGTGAGGACTAAGTTACTCTCAAATATTGCTGGGAGGAATGAAAAATAGTATAGGCTGTACAAAGGGAATCTTTCCACATAAGACAAAACTACAAATGCATTACCCCTGGACCAAGGTGCCCCCACTTGCAAAAATAGACCCTAGATCTTTCAACAGAGTTATCCAACTGGAGAAGAGAGAGAAAATACAGAAAAATAGAGAGACCTTTTTTAAAATATATATTTTTAATTGGAGGATAATTGCTTTACAATGTTTTGTTGGTTTCTGCCATACAATGTGAATCAGACATAAGTATACATATATCCCTTCCCTCTTAAGCCTCCCTCCCGCCTCCTCCCTGTTCCACTGCTCTAGGTTATCACAGAGCACCACGCTGACCTCCCTGTGTTATACAGCAGCATCCCACTAGCTATCTATTTTACAAATGGTGGTGCATATATGTCAATGCTACTCTTTCAATTTGTCCTACCCTCTCCTTCTCCTGGGCTTTTCTGGTTACTCAATGATAAAGAATCTGCCTGCAATACAGGAGACACAGGACACCACTACGCATCTTGTTGTGGTTCTTTCATTACATCTTTAGTTGTGGAGATGCTTTTCTGCTGGTCTTAGGGTCATTTTCCTTGATAGCTGTTCTGTAAATGGTTGCAATTTGGGATTGCCCATGGAAGCAGGTGAGCTTAGGGTCTTCCGACTCTGCCACATTGGCTACACCTCTACATATATCAGTGTGTTTTTCATGTATGCTTGCTCAGTGTACTCTTACATGTTTGTACTGTATTTGCTCTCATGTTGAATACTTTCTTCCAAACAGTTGATAATATAAATAAAATGAAAGAATTAGTAAACATTTGCTATGTTTAATGTTTTGAAAGGATAAAGATTTACTGATACATATGTTCATTATTTATGGTAACATTGCATTAATGGTGAATACATATGAATTTTAAGATATATATGAATTTTATAATTGTCTACAAAGCAAAAATATGAAGAAAGCTACAACATGGGGGCAAATGGCAGGAAAATGTCTGAATGAGAGGAATAAAACAAATGTAGCCATTCAAAGCATAGAATACCCTAGTAAATAAGAGTTTAACAATTACCCAGGAAAGGTCACTGTTTCCAGGTCATTACATTCTAACCTCCAGCCTAGGAGTAGGGAGGTGAACTAATCTAGTTATGAATTCTATGTATAAGAAAGTGAACTAAGACCCCAAAGGCACTGATATCTAATGAGTTATTAAAGACATTGCAAGAAACATTTACAAACCCATCCCTGATAAAATTGCTCTATGACAACAAGATACAGATTATTTGATTAGTATTTCCACTGTACCCTTCCACATCTTGATACAAAAGCTAACCTAAAGCATGATGAGCATTACTGAGGAAAGCACAAGGGTAGTTTCCACTATTATAGTCATATCTACTTTGGAAAGAGCAAATGAACTACCAGGTCCCAAATCTGCTTGGTCTTAATCCCATGAACCGTGGGATTGAATGTAGGTGCAATAAGAATATAGACATTGGCCAGAAGAATGTAAATATGGAGTGGAATGTGGTATCCAAACCACTGAGTGAGAACTGAGAAGATCCCAGGTCCATAAAAGAGGATGATGACACAGATATGGGAGCCACACGTGTTGAGAGCTTTGTGAGGAGCATCTTGGGAAGGGATGTGGAGGACAGCTCGGAGAATAGGCATATATGAAACAAAGATTAGCACAACATCTAAGACCAAGGTCGACATTAGGACAAAAAATCAAACCAGATGTTCTGTGTGAAAGTCACTCAGATGTGTTCGACTCTTCATGACCCCATGGACTATACAGTCCATGGAATTCCCCAGGCCAGAATACTGGAATGGATAGCCATTTCCTTCTTCAGCATTTTGTTGGATATCATTGCAGGAAATTTTTGCCAGGACAATGTTTACAAGCAGTGTTTGGGAGGATGTTACTTTTATAAAAAGTCAGTCTTTTCAGAAGAAATACTACAGTAAAACTGTACAATAACTTCTTAGGAAGATGGATATATGAATTTTCCCTATCAGTGTATGTGTAAGAACAGTGGTGTATCACAGGGGGTAGCGTATGGCAGTGTAGCTGTCAAATGCCATCACCAGCAAGATCCCAGACTTGTAAATAAAAGTGGAAGAGAGGAAGAATACCTGACAAATGCAGCGATCCAGGGAGAGCTCTCCAGCATGGAACCAGGGGATTGCCAAGGCCTGAGGGACTCTGCACACAGAGAGGACAAGGTCTGCTCCAGACAGCATGCAGAGGAAGAGGAACATGGGTTCATGGAGGCTGTGCTTGGTGAGGATAATGAAGAGGAACAGGCTGTTTCCAAGCAAGGCAGTGGCATAGGAAATAACAAAGGGGATGGAAATCCACATGTAGTGGTCTTCAAGGACAGGGATGCCCAGCAAGCAGAAGACTGTGTGGCTAGCTCCAGTGTGGTTTAAGGTCCTCATACTTGAGAAGTTCTTCCAGAATCTCATGCCTATTCATGGAGACAGAGGAATTCAAAAATACATACAAATGTTTCTTTCGAATTATCATTTGATTTTGGTTCCTACTTCATCCCATTCCATTCTGATGATGTCAGGAATTTTGGATATATACATAAATAAAGATAAGTAAGGTATGACTTGCTATCTGAATGAAGCCTTAATTTCAGGAGCAAGATAGACTCATAAAGCAGTAGAGAAAATTAAATGAGTATGGTAATGATTAACATCTTGTTGTCCAAAATTAAGCCAATACACAAACAGAATGGAAAGAATAATTTATTCTGTATTTGTGTTGGTTTTAAGAATGAGTTACTTATGAACTTACCTTTGAAAATACTTTTGTGACTATGGGTAGGGAATCAGGGGAGGAGCAGAACAAAGGCTTTCCCTGAGCAGGTAGCTATGTCCTATTGTTTTGACTACAGAATAAGGAGTAGGATAGTATAATATGAGTTTTGAAACCTCATCAATATTTAATGTGTCCCTTGTCAATTTTTTTCTAGGCAACAGTGAAAAAATTCTGGTAAAGACCTAAAAGACTTGTGCACCATGTATCCAGGCCAGCTGAAGGCTGAGGAGTTCATAATATAGTCTCGTTATCTACTGTCGGAGAAGGCAATGGCACCCCACTCCAGTACTCTTGCCTGGAAAATGCCATGGATGGAGGAGCCTGGAAGGCTGCAGTCTATGGGGTTGCTGAGTGTCGGACACGACTGAGCAACTTCCCTTTCACTTTTCACTTTCATGCATTGGAGAAGGAAATGGCAACCCACTCCAGCGTTCTTGCCTGGAGAATCCCAGGGACGGGGGAGCCTGGTGGGCTGCCATCTATGGGGTTGCACAGAGTCGGACACGACTGAAGTGACTTAGCAGTAGCAGTTATCTATTGTACTACATAAGAAAGAGGAGTTGTGAGGTCACATGGAAGGAGGAGCAGTGGTCCCAAATTCTAAGAGCTAATGGAGAAGAAGAAAGAAAGGTTCAATTGTTTCAGTTTCTAGAAGAAACACAGGTGGTTTAGTGGACAAAGGTCTCTTTTTCCCCTGAATCAATATCCAAAATTGCTATTTGTAAAAGAAGTGTTTTTATACTATGAAGGCCAAACTCAAGGGCTTACCCTTTCCTTGCCCTCTCTCACTATGACTGAAGTTGACTCCCAGGTCATCTGCATTCTCAAGAGAGGAGCTTGGTGCAAAACTCAGGGAGTTGCAAATTCAGGAATCTGTGAAATAATGAAGTATTTTGATCAACAACTTTCAAGATCTGCATTTTTTACAGGGAATAAACTGAAGATCCAGCACAAAGTAAGTCATAGTGAGTGTTTTCTGCCCTTCCAGGATTGATACTTCTCACCTCTGAATTTATTTAACAGATTGGGAAAACCCTGTCCTATTTTTATTCCTGTACCTTTTAAGCAGTGATTAAAGTTGTCCTAAAAATATAATCGTGAACAGAAACCCAGTAGAGGTGTGTGAAGATGTTCCTGCTGTGGGCAGCTACCAAAGCCAGGTCAGTCTGTGACCAAATAGCCATTCTGAGAATAGATTGTTCCCTGAGGAAGCCCATCCTCCTGAAGGAGGTGGAAGACACCAAAATAGACATGAAAATGCCACTGGGGGGCAGGAGAGTAATGTGTGTGCCATATGCTGAGAAGCTTGTAGCAAGAAAAGGTTATAAAAATGAAGCAACATAAATGTTATGTGATTATTAAGAGGAGCCGATGAGGACCAGCTTAGAGATGATGATGGACACTGGATATTTGGGAATAAAGAGGAATTTTTCTTCTAGGAGCCAGAGGAGAGATGCTGAGGAGCTCAGTGTTTGTGGTGTGGTCTGTGGGTACTTTGTGAGTACTTGATAGCTATTTGTTTACTGAATCAAATCTAAAGCAACTTCTCCAAACTGGCCTCATGCTGGTTCCCCCAGACTGGATCCAGAGAGCTTCAGTATCATGGAGAATTTACTTGCTTCTCCCTGCTGTGTTCCCGAGAGAGCTGACCCTATTCAGGATACTGTTCACCATCTGCCCACTATGTCAGCCATGTGCTTGTGAAAGTCTTCTCCCCATATGTCATTTATTTCCTCTGATTTCATAAGGGATCTAATCATCAAAACACATATCTCAAGAATAGGAGAAAATTTGATTACCTGACAATGTTTCTTGTATTGATTTTAAACTTTCTGTGGTCTGGGAATTGTCTTCTTCCTTTGTTCTAGACCTCAGCATATCAAGGCCAAGTGTAGCTTCTCAAAGTGTTTAACAAAGCGAACAAATGACAAATATCAGGTAGGTGTGCTGAAGGATCAGTTCGGGGTGGCCATGAATAACCCTCTTTAACGCCTCAGATACTGACACCAGTGAGGATATGGGGCCAACGTAGAACCTCCTCTGGAAGCTCTTAGGGATCCCTGGCACAGTGCGAGCTAATGATGGTTCCCACTTCTTACACTCTCCTTTCTCAGACAGCACTTTTCATCCTACTGGGACAGCTCATATGTATGACAGTGGTTCAGTGGTGTGCTGGTATCCCAGCTCAAATGCACATATATATACCTAATATGTAGTTAATAAGTAAATGAATAAATAGTCCTGATTTGCAGTGCTTGCCAATTTCTGTGTATGTACTCCCCCAAGGTGTATTTCATGGTACAAGGTGATATCACTGAGTGTGGAGTTGCATGGAATGGGCACAGGGGCAGGTACAAGTGGATCCGGCACACAACTGCTCTTGTCTGTCTAATCTGTTTCCTTTACTCTAGACAATGGTCCTAATATTTTCAACCACTTTCTTTAGGCTGCATAACAAAGATCATCATATAGTCCACTTGTTTTTAAACATGCTTGCTTATTAGAAACACATCTGGTGTTTTGTAGAAGAGCAGCAGTAGCTGGACATTGGTATTTTTTAAAATATTTCAAGATAATCCTGATATGCATCTGGACTTTAAAAAGTGATTACAAGTTTTTCTATTAAATGGTAGTTTTAGTGAAATAGAACTGTATTATTTTCTGTTGACTGCCGGGGTCCAGCCCCGGCTGATCCAGGGTATTCGAAGGAGAGACGGCTTCGGCGACTATTTATTTATTTATTTATCAAAGATATAAAGAGTAATAGAATGAGGATAGCTCAGTAGGAAAATTCAGTGGAGAAAAGAGGCTGAGTAGCTTGGTTTACGCGGAAAATCAATATAACCCGTGACACCAGGTTAGCTCTGACCATGGAGGCCGCAGGCACCCTCTCGAATAGTGGAAGGTGCCCCACCTTAGACACCTTCTCGAGTGGGTCTTAGAAGCCCAGGCAAATAAATGGTCGCAGAGGATATCCACGCTTCAGATGGAGACTCAGCTGGAATTTGAAGGGAAGAATGACATGGGGAGACCAAGCGTTGGTGAGCAAGGCCCATAGCTTTATTTTCAACAGGGGCTTATACACCCTAAGTTACACATAGAGGATAATAGGGGATGCAAAGTCAGCAGTTTTTGATCATTATCAAAAACCAGGGTTTCTTTCCTGCAAATTTATCGTATACAAGTGGTTTAGGTGATTTACATCATCTTCTGGCCAGAAGGCCTACTAACATTTTATGACTCTTGACAAGGACTTATCAACCGTAAGACTTATTTTCTCTAAGAGTAATTATTTTAAGGTTTGGCGCCATCTTCCGAAGATAAAATTGCATTCCTATAGGGCAGATGTGTAATGGGTTTACAACAAAGGAAAGAATTTATTACCTTAAGGGTCTAAAGTTACTAACACCAAGGCCACTACTTATTTTTTCTACATACCAACTATTAATTAGTACATATTCAAGGATACAATTCAGGGGATGTGAAAACTTGGCAACAAACATTGGCTCATCAATGAAATCCTTTACTAGTTTTATTCTGACAGTTTCTAACTCTCTGAGAGGCTCTAAGCTATTTGAATATCTTAAGCTTCCTTTGCCTCTCGAGGCTGGGAGACTGTAAACAATCGTATGCATAGCTGTAGGAGTCTGGGTAAACTTGTCAGGCGAGTTAGAGAGCCATCTGAGGGGTTTGGATTTAAACACTCCTAATTGCCCAGGAACTTTTATTAATTGGAGCTGTAAGTTAACTCTTTGTCAGAGAGAGCGAGATGGTGGTGGGGGACAGCCCCCAGTAAAGTCAGAGGTGAGAGCACAAAGCAATAAAGTAGGCAGACTCTGGTTTTTGGGGGTAGATGCTCGAGAATATCCGGGGGGAGTCCTGAGGCTCGATCCCGCCTTTGCGTATGCCGAGCCTCCTTCCTCATGACCTTTGTCACGAGTGGAATGTCTCTCGCCGGCTCCCGGCAGTTGACCAATCATGATACAATGATATTAAGTGAATAATAGTTGCATAATCACAATAGTAAAGATGTTTATCAGTTTCACAATCAATAGCCAGACCAAAACAAAAAAATAGAAGATAATTACAATTGCAAGCCGTAATGGAAACATGATTAATCTAACAATATAAATAATTAGGTACAGTTTGGGGAGTGAAATGGAGTGATGCGGTATGTGGAAGTGCATACATGCACATGTTTTCATCTGCCCAGCCAATCCATCTTTTGGTTGGTGCATTTAATCCATTTACAATTATGATGATTATCAATATGTATAATCCCACTACCATTTTCTTAATTGCTTTGGGTTTATTTTGTGTAGGTCTTTTCCTTCTCTTGTGTTTCCTGCCTAGAGAAGTTCCTTTAGTATTTGTTGTAAAGCTGGTTGGGTGGTGCTGAATTCTCTTAACTTTTGCTTGTCTGGAAAGATTTTAATTTCTCCACCAAACCTAAACATGAGTCTTGCCTGGTAGAGTGTTCTTGGTTGTAGTTCTTTCCTTTCTTCACTTTAAATATATGGTGGCATTTTCTTCTGGCTTGTAGAGTTTCTGTTGGAAATCATCTTTACTTTTGTGCTATAATAAATGAAATGGTTTATAATTTTGCTTTAAACTATTTGCTGCTAGTATTTAAAAATATAGTTTGGTTTTTAAACTTTTATCCTAAAACCTTGCTAAATCTGTTTCAGTGTTGTATGGATTGTTAGCATTTTCTATATACTCAATCATTTCATCTGTTAATAATCTATTAATAAATAGTGGCTTTTTAATAGTGAGTGCCAAAGAAGTGATGCTTTTGAACTGTGGTGTTCGAAAAGACTCTTGATAGTCCCTTGGACTGCAGGGAGATCCAACCAGTCCATCTTAAAAGAAATCAATCCTTAATATTCATTGGAAAGACTGATGCTGAAGCTAAAACTCTAATACTTTGGCCACCTGACACAGGGTCTTTTGAAAAGAAAGACCCTGATGCTGGGAAAGATTGGAGGCAGGAGGAGAAGGGGATGACAGAGGATGAGATGGTTGGATGGCATCACTGCCTCAATGGACTTGAGTTTGAGTAAACCCTGGGAGTTGGTGATGGACAGGGAGGACTGGCGTGCTACAGTCATTGGGGTTGCAAAGAGTTGGACATGACTGAGTGACTGAACTGAAATAGTGGTTTAATTGTCCCTTTCCAACCCGAATATCTTTTGTTTATTTCATTTTTAATAGTGCATTTTCCATTCACTCAGTGAAGGACACCTTGATTGCTTCCAGGTTTTGGCAGTTATAACTAAAGCTGCTATAAATGACCATGCACCAGTTTTAGTGTGGATAAACATTTTTAGTTCATGTGGGTAAATACCAAGATGTGCAACTGCTGGACTGTGTGGTAAGAGGATGTTTAGTTTTGTAAGAACCTGTTTGTCTTCCTAAGTGGCTGTACCATTTTGAATTCCCACCAGCAATGAATGAGAATTCCTGTTACTATACACCCATGCTGGCATTTGCTGCTGTCAACGTTTTGGATTTTCGCCATCTCATTAGGTGTGCAATGGCATCTCATTGTTGTTTTAATTTGCAGTTCTGCATTGATTATGATATCATTTTATCCCAAAAGAAAGTGAAGTCGCTCAGTCGTGTCCGACTCTTTGCGATCCCATGGACTTTTGCCTACAATGCTTCTCCGTCCATGGGATTTTCCAGGCAAGAATGCTGGGGTGGGTTACCATTTCCTTCTCCGGAAGATCTTCCCAACCCAGGGATCAAACCTGGCTCTCCTGCATTGTAGGCAGATGCTTTACCATCTGAGCCACCCAAATCCAACGTCATCTGGATTTTCTCTTCTGTTGTCCCTTAGGAGTTTTAGAATTTTGTATTTTCTATATAGTTTTTATATAGAAAATCCTAATGGCTCCACTAAAAAACTATTAGAACTTACCAATGAATTTGGATACAAAGTCAACTTATAAAAGACAGTTGCATTTTTATACATTAAGAATGAACTATTTGAAAAAGAAATAAAACAATCATGCTTGCAATAGAAAAACAGTAAAATACTTAGGAATAGATCTCTCCAAGGATGTGAATATCTCTACACTGAAAACTCCCAAACTGTGGTAAAATAAATTGAAGGAGACAAACAAATGGAAAGCTATCCTTGTTCATGGACCAGAAGAACTGATATAGTTAAAATGTCCATACTACATAATGCCATCCACAGTTTCTTTTCAATGCATTAAAATATTCCAGTCACATTTTCCATGGAAACAGAAAAAAGCCCTAGAATTTGTATAAAACAAATAAAAAACAAAAGACACAACATTTGAAACAGTTATTAACCAATTTAAAAAATAAGTTTAAAGAAAGATAATATCAGGAAAAAAAGGATGCTGACTATCCATAGCAATCCTGAGGGGGGAAAAAAGACAAATAATTGTGGCGAGTCAATTCAATGGAGGAAACAATAGCCCCTTTTCATGAACCATGCTAGGAAAACTAGATAGCCACAGACAGAAGAAGAGAAACCCCTACTTTTCACTATATATAAAAGTTTGGTCAAAATGGATCAAAAACATAAATATAAGAGTTAAACCTATAGAAATCTTACAAGAAAGCAGTTATAAATCTGTTATCGAGTCCTAGCTCACTCTGCTTGCTGCACGACAAGCCAATAAATCTAAGAAATTTGTTGAGGCAAGGAATAACAACTTTATTCAGAAAGCCAGAAGACTGAGAAGATAGCAGACTAATATCTCAAAGTAATCATTTTATTTGGGGTCTGGATGCCAGGTTCTTTTATAAAACAGAGCAGGAGCGGAGCAGAGGAAGTAAAGAAAAAAGGCCATTTTCCTTGCAACTGTCTCCTGGAATGGTCAGCCTCCAGGAAGGGATGGTGTTCAGGCAGAGGGGCACGGTTCCTTGAGGCAGGCCATTATGTGTAGACAGTATCCTTTTAGTAAACAAAAGCAATGGGAAGCAAAGTAAAAAAATTAGGTATGATACCAAAGCACAAACAACACAACATAAAATTAGATAAATTCGACTTTATTAAAAGTGAAAACTTTTCTACTTAAAAGCACATTACCAAGAAAGTGAAGAGACAGTCCCTTGAATAGGAGAAAATATTTTCAAATTACCTATCTGCTAAAGGTCTAGTATCTAGAATATATTAATAACCATTATGATTCAACAACTAAAACAAATAGCTCAGTTAAAAACTCTATGATTCCATTTGTGAGGCGTTTTGGAAAAGGCAAATGTAAGCATAGAAAACAGATAAAAGGCTCCCAGGGTTAGTGGGAATAGTTGACTAGGAAGGGGAACCTGGATGTGTTTTGGTAGGATGATGGAACTGAATATCTTAACTGCTAAGTCACTTCAGTTGTGTGTGACTCTGTGATCCTGTGGGCCATAGGCCACCAGGCTCCTCTGTCCATGGGATTCTCCAGGCAAGAATACTGTAGTAGGCTGCTGTGCCCTCCTCCAGGAGATCTTCCCGACCCAGGAATCAAACCTGGTCTCTTACATCTCCTGCATTGGCAGGCAGGTTCTTGACCACTAGCGCCACCTGGGAAGCCCCTCACACAGCTGAGGTGCATATCAAGGGAATGATTTCAGTGAGCTCAGACTTTTGCATCTTCCCTTACATAGAAAAGAACTAAATTCCTTACCTCGAGGTACCTGTTTTGTTTTGTTGTTTAATCAACAGTAATCTTTGAGGTTCCTGACTACCTACCTACCCTTAGTTGCAAAACTTCTATATACCCTGGTTCCTCCACTCGCTTCCTTGGAGGAGTTTCTCAGAACTATCTGGAAACCTGCCTCCTGGGTTGCAGTCCTCATTTTGCCTCAAATAAAGCTTAACTCCAAACGTTGTACAAATATTTTTCAACATTTAAAGCCAATAAAAATGTAATTTAGTTGAAAATGGTATCTTACCTTTGCATATTGCTATTGGATTTTATTCAATTTTTGGAAACGATGGATTGTCTTACAATTTATAAGATGTATGTTTAAAATTTTTTTGTGCATAAAAAACATATTCAACCTGACTGTGATCCAGTTGCTCATATATGCAATAAAAATGTTCAGAATCTATTTTTTACAGTGTACATTAAGGACACAAAATATAGCAGATGTTTATTAATGCTTAATTTCATAACATTTTATTTATACTGTCAGTTACACAGATGTAAATATTCAAAAAGAATCCACTAGTTTACTAGAACACAGTATGCCATGTAGCAGAATATTATACAAAGATTCATATAAACCTTAACATTCAACATTCAAAACATTCAAAAATTTTTTGGGATCCAAATGGTGACTGCAGCCATGAAATTAAAAGATGCTTTCTCTTTGGAAGAAAAGTTATGACCAACCTAGACAGCATATTAAAAAGCAGAGACATTATTTTGCCAACAAAGGTCTGTCTCATCCAAGCTATGGTTTTTCCACTAGTCGTGTATGGATGTGAGAATTGGACTATAAAGAAAGCTGAGCACCAAAGAAGTGGTGCTTTTGAACTATGATGTTGGAGAAGACTCTTGAGAGTCCCTTGGACTGCAAGGAGATCCAACCAGTCCATCCTAAAGGAAATCAGTCCTGAATATTCGTTGGAAGGACTGATGCTGAAGCTGAAACTCCAATACTTTGGCCACCTGATGTGAAGATCTGACTCCTTGGAAAAGATCCTAATGCTGGGAAAGATAGAAGGCAGTATGAGACAGGGACAAAGGAGGATGAGATGGTTGGATGGCATCACGGACTCAACAGACATGAGTTTGAGCAAGCTCTGGGAGTTAGTGATGGACAGGGAGGCCTGGTGTGCTGCAGTCCATGGAGTTGCAGAGTCAGATATGACTGAGCGAATGAACTGAACTAACATTTATATAATGTCCTTGATGTCAAAGGAACACACTTGTTATATAACATTGAATAAAAAAGTAAGGCATAGAGTATTCACAAAAATCATATGTGAAAATATGCTTAAATGACAAAATATTTTGTAGTTATTAACTATTTTGTTTAGTGAGTATAATTAGTGATCACAGATGATCTATGATGAACTATGGATGGAGGTTCATGATATTGTACAGGAGATGGGGGTCAGGACCATCCCCAAGAAAAGAAATGCAAAAAAGCAAAATGGCTGTCTGAGAAGACCTTACAAATAGCTATGAAAAGAAGGGAAGCAAAAAGCAAAGGAGAAAAGAAAAGATATATCCATTTAAATGCAGAGTTCCAAAGAGTAGCAAGGAGAGATAAGACAGCCTTCCTCAGTGGTCATTGCAAAGAAATAGAGGGAAAAAATAGAATGGGAAAGACTAGAGATCTCTTCAAGAAAATTAGAGATAACAAGGGAACATTTCCTGCAAAGATGGGCTCAATAAAGGACAGAAATGGTAGGGACCTAACAAAAGCAGAAGACATTAAGAAGAGGTGGCAAGAATACACAGAAGAACTGTACAAAAAAGATCTTCATGATCAAGATAATCACAATGGTGTGATCATTCATCTAGAGCCAGACATCCTGGAATGTGAAGTCAAGTGGGCCTTAGGAAGCATCATCATGAACAGAGCTAGTGGAGGTGATGGAATTCCAGTTGAGCGATTTCAAATCCTGAAAGATGATGCTGTGAAAGTGCTTCACTCAATATGCCAGCAAATTTGGAAAACTCAGCAGTGGCCACAGGACTGGAAAAGGTCTGTTTTCATTCCAATCCCAAAGAAAGGCAATGCCAAAGAATGCTCAAACTACCGCACAATTGCACTCATCTCATACACTAGTAAAGTAATGCTCAAAATTCTTCAAGCCAGGCTTCAGCAATATGTGAAACGTGAATTTCCAAATGTTCAAGCTGGTTTTAGAAAATGCAGAGGAACCAGAGATCAAGTTGCCAACATCTGCTGGATCATGGAAAAGGCAAAAGAATTCCAGAAAAACATCTATTTCTGCTTTATTGACTATGCCAAAGCCTTTGGCTGTGGGGATCACAATAAAGTGTGTGAAATTCTGAAAGAGATGAGAATACCAGACCACCTGACCTGCCTCTTGAGAAACCTGTATGCAGGTCAGGGAGCAACAGTTAGAACTGGACATGGAACAACAGACTAGTTCCAAATAGGAAAAGGAGTATGTCAAGGCTATATGTGGTCATCCTGCTTATTTAACTTCTATGCAGAGTACATCATGAGAAACGCTGGGCTGGAAGAAGCACAAGCTGGAATGAAGATTGCCGGGAGAAATATCAATAACCTCAGATATGCAGATGACACCACCCTTATGGCAGAAAGTGAAGAGCTAAAGAGCCTTTTGATGAAAGTGAAAAAGGAGAGTGAAAAAGTTGGCTTAAAGCTCAACATTCAGAAAACGAAGATCATGGCATCCGATCCCATCACTTCATGGCAAATAGACGGGGAAACAGTGGAAGCAGTGGCTGACTTTATTTTGGGGGGCTCCAAAATCACTGCAGATGGTGATTGCAGCCATGAAATTAAAAGACACTTACTCCTTGGAAGGAAAGTTATGACCAACCTAGACAGCATATTAAAAAGCAGATATATTACTTTGCCAACAAAAGTCCGTCTAGTCAAGGCTATGGTTTTTCTAGTTCTCATTTATGGATGTGAGGGTTGGATTATAAAGGTGAGCGCCTAAAAATTGATGCTTTTGAACTATGGTGTTGGAGAAGATTGTTGAAAGTCCCTTGGACTGAAAGGAGATCCAACCAGTCCATCCTAAAGGAGATCAGTCCTGGGTATTCTTTGGAGGGACTGATGTTGAAGCTGATACTCCAATACTTTGGCCACCTGATGCAAAGAGCTGACTCATTTGAAAAGACTCTGATGCTGGGAAAGATTGAGGGCAGGAGGAGACAGGGATAACAGAAGATGAGATGGTTGGATGACATCACTGACTTGATGGACATGGGTTTGGGTGGACTCCAGGAGTTGGTGATGGAGAGGGAGGCCTGGCGTGCTGCAGTTCACGGGGTCTCAAAAAGTCAGACACAACTGAGCAACTGAACTGAACTGAAAGTGGTTCTTTGTCATTTTGTCTTTTAAAATCAGCAGACATTTTAAAAACACTGACCATAATTGTTCAAATGCTAAATTAAGTAGAAACCAAATATTAAAATAATGTTAGTTTTGTTTGATTTTTAAACACTTCTGAGGCACACTAGGAAAACAACGGGAAAAGAAAAATCAAAGGAAAAGAGTCATAATTCAACCACTTAAGGAAGCATGTGTAAACTAAAAATAATGGATAGGAAAAATGAGGAAATGTTTTAATAAGCATTACTTTCTCAGACAACAGAAAATTTGAAATATACTGCGTGTTAATAATAGTCAAATGGCTAGGTGAATTATGGTTCTTTCATGAACTGGTTTATTATATAACCAGCTAAAATTATGTTAAAACTATGTTGTAAATATTTATAAATATATGTATTTAAAATGTATGTAAAGTATAAATAGATTTCACATAGATCATGTTTGTAGTCTATATGAAATATAGTTTCGGCTATGTAAGTTCAGTTCAGTCATTCAGTCGTGTCTGACGCTTTGTGATCCCATGGACTGCAGCACGCCAGGCTTCCCTGTCCATCATATCTTTTTGCTTTTTCATACTGTTCATGGGGTTCTCAAGGCAATAATACTGAAGTTGTTTGCCATTCCCTTCTCCAGTGTTTCATCAGAACTCTCCACCATGACCTGTCCAACTTGGGTGGCCATACATGGCATGGCTCATAGTTTCATTGAGTTAGACATGTAAAAATAAGTGTAAAAATCAAAGGAAAAAAGGTGAACCACAGTGGCAAATGCAATATGTGTAACTTCTTTATGCATTTCATTATCTATGATCATTTATCTATTTCAGATGATATAATGGACACTTAGGAAGTAATATTTAGAGAATGCTGAGCCTGCTCTTGATTGGGAAATGAACAGTAAATAAAAAGTTACATATGAGAAATGCTTTTTGAAAAGAGTATGGCTTTTTAAAATGCTTTTTGACAAGACTACTGGCTAAATTATAGTACATCTTTGTATAAAAACAATGGAAAGATGATAAAAATGCCTGCAGATGTGTACAGTTGGTTGTTGTTTTTTTTTTTTACAGTTGTTTTTAAAGAATTTTTTTGAGAGTTATATTTATTTGGCAGGAATTTTTAGGACTTCAAGCCTGGGGAAGCAGTGTGTCAAATAACCCTGAGAGAACTGCTCTGAGGAGGCAAGGTAGGAGGAAGCCAGGTTATATAGAAGTTTTGCAACCAAGGGCAGGTGGTCTGAATGACAAAAGATTATTGTTAATTTAAAAAACCCAGATATACCAAGTTAAGGAATTTAGTGCTTATCTATGTATGGGAAGATGCAAGAGTCTGGGCCCACTGAAATCATTTCTTTGATATGCAGCTCAGTTATCTGCAGACACTATCCTGTGTTTTCATATCCTGAGTTTTCTCAGGGCTCATTGGCTCACCATCCTTGGTGGCTGCAATTGCTAATGACTAGAGGTGTACAATTTTAGCATGGGCATATGTCTACATTACTTTGCTAAGTGAGAAAGGTGCATTCTGGAATAGTAGGTGGAATATAGTTCAAATTAAAAAAAATTATTTACCTGCACACAAATACACCATAGAAAACATATAGCAATCTTTTGTAAGACATTAGCAGTTAATATCTCCATTTGATAAGAAATAAGTAACTTTATACAGCTTTTATTTCTAATGTCTGATGTCAGATGAGGGAGAATTTTCAAGAATGAGAGCTGTTTGTCTGTGTGAAATATTTCTCATGTGTCATGTAGAATGAATATTGACCACTGAATTCGACAGGGTAGAGGTCACTGTAACATGCGTGCAACATGAAGGGAAAATGATTGGTATGAGATTAAAAAACAGAAAAGTATCGAAACCGGAATATATAGAGAGCTCTTTCAGGTATTTTTCTGTGATGGAAACAGAGAAAGAAGAAGGAACAGAGGAGGAGGAAAAGGAGACAAGAAAGAGGAGGAGGAGCAAGAGGAGGAAAAGAAGGGATACAGAGGAAAAGCAATGGGCAAATATATGGATGCCAGAGGTTTTTGCGTGCTTGTTTCCCTCCATCCCTCCCTCTGAAACTTTCCTTTCCTTCCTCCCTTCCTTCTCTGTCCTTTGTCCCTCCCTCCTCCGAACCTGGCTTCCTCCCTCCCTTCCTTTTGATAGAGCAAGGAAAAGAATGAATGTCGGTAGAGGTGAGCCTGTGAAAATTAAAACTTTGTGAGAGCAGACAAAGGGAAGAATATATACAGCCATGCCCCAAAATATATAGGAGGAATAAGAACTGCATAACTATGTCACGACATGCAACAAACCAGGAAAGTATAATCTAGCGATTATCCATGAAGTGAAGTGAAGTCGCTCAGTCGTGTCCGACTCTTTGCGACCCCATGGACTGTAGCCTACCAGGCTCCTCCGCCCATGGGATTTTCCAGGCAAAAGTACTGGATATTTCCTTCTCCAGGGGGGTCTTTCCAACCCAGGGATCGAACCCGGGTCTCCCGCATTGTAGGCAGACTCTTTACCATCTGAGCCACTAGGGAAGCCCAAGCGATTATCCATAATTTGTCTTTTTCCAAATACCTATCTAGAGTAAGAATGAATTAAGAAGGCGAGCTGGTTTATTTTTCGGACTCTGAGTGAAAAATGTTGAGAATACAGTAGTTTTGCTTCCATTTCCAAAGTCATATCTTTTTTTGACACAAAACCTGAGATACCTGGTCCCGGATCTGTTTAGTTTTGATCCCATAAATGATGGGATTCAGCATAGTAGGAGCCAGAATGCAAACACTGGCCAGTAAGATATGGACATGGGGTAAGATATGATGTGCAAATCGAGGAGTGAAAGCTGAGAAGATGCCAGGTCCATAAAAGAGTATGATGACACAGACATGGGAGCCACATGTATTGAGAGTTTTGTGGCGAGCATCTCGAGAAGGGATGCGGAAGACAGCACAGAGAATAAGCATATATGATACAAATATTAGCACAACATCTAAGGTCACTGTTGACAACAGGACAAAAAATCCATACCAGAAGTTTACTCGTATGTCATCACAGGAAAATTTGGCCACGGCGATGTGCTCACAAACAGTGGTTGGAAAAATGTTACTTTTACAAAAAGTTAGCCTTTTCAGAAGAAATATTATTGGGAAAATTGTACCATAACTTCTCAAAAAGATAATCACACCGATTTTCCCTATCAGTGTTTGTGTAAGAATAGTGGTGTATCTCAGTGGGTAGCATATGGCAATGTAGCGGTCAAATGCCATCACCAGCAAGATGCCTGACTCTGAGATGAAGGTGGAATGGATGAAGAAGAGTTGAGTGATGCATCGATCCAGGGAGATCTCCCTCGCATTGAACCAGAAGATGGCCAAAGCCTGAGGGATTGTGCATGTGGAGAGGACAAGGTCTGCTCCCGACAGCATGCAGAGGAAGAGGTACATAGGTTCGTGGAGGCTGCGCTTGGTGAGGATAATGAAGATGAGCAGGCTGTTCCCAAGCAGGGCGATGACATAGGAAATGAAGAAGGGGATAGAGATCCACACATGCTGGTCCTCAAGGCCAGGGATGCCCACAAAGTAGAAGACTGTGTGGCTAACACCAGTATGGTTAAAGACAGTCATACCTGGAGCAGATGACTAGGACCTCACCCCCTGTTAACAGACACAATCAAAATTTCAGACTGTGCTCAGAGCTCATGGCATCTATCTGATTCTTTTCCACAGTGAGTGAGCCAGGAACAATATAGGATGGGAAGATGAACAAGATATTATCTGTAAAATGAAGTAATAATCTCACAGAGATAATGAATGTTTATATAGTTAAAGAAAATTATATGGTAAAGAAAGATAATAGTAGTACCAAGAAAAAATACTATGGGAACCAGATGGAATGAATAATTCGGTCTATTTGGCTATGGGATGTCATTGGATAGAGGTCAGTTAGGTGGGGAATGACATGAAGTCTTTTGGGAGTTTAAGGATAAGCTTCTGTCATAGAAATATTTAATGCATTTAAATATTTTTAAAAGCATTAAATATTTTAAACAGTTTGCAACCCTGTATGGTTGTGTGATCAATCACATCTACATGCAATGGTAAAAAGATAGAAGCAAAAGTATTTTGGCTATGATTACAAGTTAAGGAGCTTGGATGCTATCCTGGGAGGAGTTAATTATTATGAGTTTTAAAATTGGAGAACATTAGATATCACTCTGCTTACTTAACACCAGACAAAGGTCTTAATATTTTCAAATGTCTGCTTTGGTTCCCCTAAACAGTTTAGTCTTGATGCTGTAATTTTCTTCCCTTTCCTAAAGTTTATACAATATCAGTAAATAACTTACTTACGCGCTTCAAACGCAGTCTTCATAGAATACAATGTGATGAATCAAGGAGGACTCTGAGAGCTGGGCATCAGGGAGCAGAGATTTTTATGCATTTGCCTGAAGACTCCGGGGAAGGCTGTTGCTCCAAGGAACCCAGTTTTAAAGCTGTATTTCTAACAACACCCTTTCCATTGTATCCACATGAGTAAAGGTATTATGGTTCTCTGTATTTGTCAAAACCAACCCCTCCTCCACAACTTTTCATCCTTGAATTGGGTGTGTACATACATTATTTTCAATAAATGAGATATTTACGTCATTATGAAATGGAGCAGGATCATATTGTCCTTGCCCCTTCCCATGTCCTCTGCCTGCCTTTTGCCTGAGGGAAACCTTAATCAAAAAATACATTTAATCAGAGAAATGCTAAAACAAAGGAAAACTGTCTAAGGAGACTAATAATAATGTAGTCATCAAGCATAGTCAAGGACCTTCAGTTCTTTCTCAAGGGCTGTAGATAATCTGAGCCATATCCTGTGAGCTCTCTTAGAGATACTAAAACCCGAGGTGGAGAAATTACCTACATGATGAGCAGACTGTACCTAGGACATGAGCTTCCACAATTCTGAGAATTGACCTCAAACGAATTGAAACTAATGGACCCCAGAACTGAAGATTAACTGTACCTAAAACATTCAAGAAGATGCTGGTCAGACCATTGTGACTATGCTGTTTTTGCATGTAGCGCCACACCCCCACACCCCCATCCCCTGCGCCTGCCTCTCTATGAATTCTCTCACCCCCTGCTTGTCAGTGGGGGGAGCTGGCCTTTGGACAGATATCTGCCACCCCTCTCCCCCAGTTGCAGGCATCTGAAATAAAGCAACTTTCCTTTCCATCAACCTGGCCTGTTTACTGGCTTTTGAGCAGCAAGCAGTCAGACCCCACACACCATATACTCCTTTTGGTAACAATTACTTTAACTATTCCTGTTTCTATTTTAATGAGAATTAGTAAATATTAATCCTATCTTAATCAGCACAAAAAGACTATCAAATATTCAGGTTATTTTAAGATCACTTATTCCTTAGAGTTTTTCTTTGTAATTTTGACAAAATTAATGTGAAATCTGTACCTTACTTTCATATCATTTTCTATTCTAGAAACTGAAATAATGAATTTTAATTGCTAATGTGAGATAATTTAATGGCCTTATTAAAATTTTCATGTCTTTTATGTACTTAAGTGTTAGGCTATAATGAAGAAATAATCTTCACCCCCCTCTCTTTTGGCTGTCTTCAAATCTATAATGAAGACTCAGTTACCACATTTTCCTGTATCTTTTTCTCTGGTAATGTATCTCAACTTTCAACATATTCTCTGTTTTATCTTTATTAAATTATCCCAAGTAAGTAGTTATGTTTATATTTGTAAAGAAGAGACTACTGTGTATGTGCATGTATAGGATTATAAATTCATAGATTTCAACTTAACATGGTGGATTGAGCTTATACAAGAAGACTCCACGCCTACTTAACTTACAGAAATATTTGATAAAATATACGTATTTTATTAAGTGGCTTTTAGATATTATTAAAACACATAAAAGCTACATTAATTAATTATTTTTGTTGTCAGTTGCTCAATCTTGTGTGATTCTGTGATCCCATGGACTGCAGCACACCAGGCTTTCCTGTCCTTCCCTATCTCCCAGAATTTGCTCAAACTCATGTCCATTGAGTTGATGTGCCATCCAACCATCTTGTCCTCTACTGCCCCCTTCTCCTGCCCTCAATCTTTCCCAGCATCAGGGTCTTTTCCAATGTGTTGGATCTTCGCATCAGGTGGCCAAAGTATTGGAGCTTCAGCTTCAGCACCAGTCCTTCCAGTGAATATTCACAGTTGATTTCCTTCAGGATTGACTGCTTTGACCTCCTTGCTGTCCAAGGGACTCTCTAGAGTCTTCTCCAGCACCACAGTTTGAAAGCATCAGTCCTTCAGTGATCAGCCTTATTTATGGTCAAAATTATTAAAACATATAAAAGCTACATTAATAAATTATAAATTCCAGTAAAACTTTCATTTAGATTCAGCCACTATTAGTATTTGGCCACATTTCCCTACCTCCTTGCCTCCTCCCCAAACCCCCACCCCCTCTGCTCCTGGCCCTGTCTCTCTCTCATTCTTAGTCTGATTTTTTTGTTGTGCCATTTAGCAAAATATGCAGTGTCATGACCCTATATTTAGCTGTAACTTCTTAAGGATAATCTCTTACATATACAGCAGTGCAATGACCAAGTCACAATATTTCACATTGATACAACACTATAATCCAAAATATAGAACATAGTCAAAATTCACCAATTGTCCACAAATTCTTCTTCAGAGTGATGATGATTATTTTTTTTATCAGATTTACATATCACATCAAATTGTCACATACTTATTTTCCTTCCTGAAGAAGGAGAGTCCAGTCAAGTGACATCCCAGGGACTGTCAATGTCCAGTCAAGTTTCAGAAACCTCTGCCATGAGTAAGTCTTTGGTGGACATCACACCATCCAAAGGGCTTTGTATGTCACAAATCTCTGGGCTCCACTCCTAGATTTTCTCATTTTGTGGTGTGGAGTCCAAAGTTGCCTTTTTCATATATTCCAGGTTGATGTTAATGCTCTGGGTCTGGGATTCACACTTTGAAAAGGCTGAGTGTGTTTACTGAGATTGCAGTGTGACAATCACTATGCTGATGGAGACACAAGGATATAAAATCTTTGGCTTTCTAAGTGGATGTTTTTCCTGCACCATTTTGAAGGGACGGGACTGTCCCTCCTTACTGTTTCGTGTCCCATTTATAATTTTAAAGTCTATATTCTTTGCTAGGTCAATGGTGCAAAGTAACAAAAGAAATGGAACAAAAAATTGCTATATTTCAGCATAGAGTGGTCAGACAGAGCTCTCCCCGAAGACATGGGAAAGCCAGTGGAGGCTACTCTAGTTCTTGGAGAATCATCATGAATTCAAGAAAATCAAATGGAGGATGTGTAATGTTGTAACTCCTGCACACACTATCAGGAGGGATGTTTTATAGGAATCACTTTTTACACTGGTGAATCATTTTATTACTTACGGGTAAAACTATCTGTATCCTGTCATGATCGACAGTTACAATTCTAAAGTATCAATTATAGGGAAGAAATAAAAACAACGCTTGTAATTTTATGTATAATTGAATTAAGTGTAAGCTTGGACATTTCAAACATGTTTTTCACATGCATGTTCTCAGGTCATTGGAGGGGGCTGGTGACAAGCTTGGGAGTAGTCTAGGTATTCTGCCTAATATCAATAGTAGCCCAACCCACAATTGAACCCAAGGGCTAAGTGGAGATTTCGAAACACACCCATGGTGTAGCCACACTCTTTTGGAAAATAAGATTTGTAGGTGATAATCACCAGATTGTTCTGATGCCTGGACTGAGCCTCTGGTCAGAGCCCACTATTCAAATCCAATTACTCAAGAGTTAACCCAATTATCAATCAAAAGTTCCCTTCCCACCTGGGGTAGGTGACAATCTGTTCTTTGACACTAGATTAGTCTGAAGAACTTGACCTAGGCTGACTTCTCCCTGGGTTCTGCCCTTAAGAGACTCTAAGCCCATCCATCAGCCTGGAGTTCCAAGTGGCCAACATAATGTCATCCTCCACACTCAGGGTGGCTGTGGTCTGTATGAGCAACATGAACAGGAGCATGGAAGCCCACAGCATCCTCAAGAAGAAAGGATTCAACGTTAGGTCTTTTGGAGTGGGATCCCATGTGACACTGCCAGGACTGGCACCCAACCTCCCTGTGGTATATGATTTCTCCACCACATATGAGCAGATGCGCAAGGACCTTCTCTGCAAAAACAGAATGCACCACAAGAGCAATGGGGTGTTACAGATCTTGGGGAGAAATGAGAGAATCAAATCTGGCCCTGAAAGATTTCAAGAGTGCAGAGATCCCTTCGATGCCATCTTCACCTGTACTGAGAGAGTGTATAAAGTGGTGGTGAAAGATCTGTGTGCTAGAGAACAGAAGACCTGGCAGCCTGTGCATGTGATCAACGTGGAAATAGAGGACACCCTGGAGGCAGCCACACTTGGAGCTCTGATCATCTGTGAGCTCTGCCAGGGTCTCCAGCAGGAGGACGATATGCAAAGCAGTCTGCCTAAGCTGCTCCAGGCAGCGAAGAAGAAAACAGGCAAGAGCTTTCTGCACACTATCTGCTTCTACTGAAGATCTTGGCTGGATTCATTTCCTTTGTTGGTAAGAACTTATGCCTGGACTTTTGGGCTAGCTGGTATTTTCTGTGAGAAGAGTCTTCAAAGCCATTTTAACTCAAAACCCTCTGCATGATTTTTTTCAGGTATACCCCACCCAGGGAAGGAAGTGGAAGAGAACATCATTGCATGGCGCGCAACCGTGCGTTGTTTTTGCTTTGGCTCTGTCTCTTCATCTTTCAGAGAAGGAAATGGCAACCCACTCGTATTCTTGCCTAGAGAATCCTGTGGACAGAGGAGCCTGTTGGGCTGCTGTCCATAGGGTCACAAAGAGTCGGACATGACTGAAGAGATTTAGCATGCATGCATGCACTGGAGAAGGAAATGGCAACCCACTCCAGTATTCTTGCCTGGACAATCCCAGGGACGGGCTGCCATCTATGGGGTCACACAGAGTCAGACACGACTGAAGTGACTTACCAGGAGCATTACTTACTTCATTCTTTCTGGAGTTATTTCTCCACTGATCTCCACTAGCATATTGGGTACCTACCGACCTGGGGAGTTCATCTTTCGGTCTATCTTTTTGCCTTTTCATACTGTTCATGGGGTTCTCAAGGCAAGAATACTGAAGTGGTTTGCCATTCCCTTTTCCAGTGGACCACATTTTGTCAGAGTTCTCCACCATGACCTATCCATCTTGGGTGGCCCCATATGGCAGGGCTCATAGTTTCATTGAGTTAGCCAAGGCTGTGGTCCATGTGATCAGTTTGATTAGTTTTCCATGACTGTGGTTTCCATTCTGTCTGCCCTCTGATGGAGAAGGATAAGAGGCTTATGGAAGCTTCCTGTTGGGAGAGACTGACTGTGGGGGAAACTGGGTCTTGTTCTGTTGGGTGAGACCATGCTCAGTAAATCTTTAATCCAATTTTCTGTTGATGGGTGGGGCTATTTTCCCTCCCTGTTGTTTGACCTGAGATCAAACTATGGTGGAGGTAATGGAGATAATGGCAACCTCCTTCAAAAGGTCCCATGCACACACTGCCACACTCAGTGCTCCCGACTCTGCAGAGGGTCACAACTGATCCACACTTCCAGCAGAAACTCTTGGACACTCACAGGCAAGTCAGGGTCAGTCTCTGTGGGGTCATAGCTCCTTTCCCCTGGGTCCTGGTGCACACAAGGCTTTGTTTGTGCCCTCCAAGAGTCTGTTTGCCCAGTCCTGTGTAAGTTCTGGGGGCTCTATGTTGGGGTTAATGGCGACCTCCTCCAAGAGAGCTTATGCCATACCCAGGTCTGCTACACCCAGAGCCCCTGCCCCTGTGGCAGGCCACTGCAGGAGACAAACACTCAAAGGCAGGTCTGGCTCAGCCTCTGTGGGTTCTCCTGGTTGCACAAGGTTTTGTTTGAGCCCTCCAAGGATCTCTGGTGGGTATGGGATTTGAGTCTAAATGGGATTTTGCCCCTCCTACTGTCTTGTTGGGGCTTCTCCCTTGCCCTTGGATGTGGGGTATCTTTTTTGGTGGGATCCAACATTCTCCTGTAAATGGTTATTCAGAAGTGAGCTGTAATTTTCAAGTTCTCACAGGAGAAGATGAGTGCAAGTGGGCCCAAAAGCCCACTTTTAGTCAACAAAAGAGTCTGAAATGTAGGACTTGGATGCAATCCCCAAAATGACAGTGTGATCTCCGTTTGTTTCCAAGGCAAACTGTTCAATATCACAGTGATCTAAGTCTATGCCTCAACCAGGAATGCTGAAGAAGTTGAAGTTGAACGGTTTTATGAAGATCTACAAGACCTTCTAGAACTAACCCCCAAAAGATGTCCTTTTCATTATAGGGGACTGGAATGCAAAAGTAGGTAGTCAAGAGATACCTGGAGTAACAGGCAAATTTGGCCTTGGAGTACAAAATGAAGCAGGGCAAAGGTTAATAGAGTTTTCCCAAGAGAACACACTGATCATAGCAAAGCAAAGATGTTCTCCCCTCCTCACTTGTTCTTTGATTATAAAACTATAGGCCAGTAAGTTTCAGGGTTGTGGATTTTTGAGTTTTACCAAGAGAATGCACTGGTTATAGCAAACATCCTCTTCCAACAACACAAGAGAAGACTCTACACATGGTCATTACCAGATGCTCAATACTGAAATCAGATTGATTGTATTCTTCACAGCCGACTCTGGGGAAGCTCTATACAGTCAGCAAAAACAAGACTGGGAGCGGACTGTGGCTCAGATCATGAACTCCTTATTGTCAAATTCAGACTTAAACTGAAGTAGGGAAAACCAAAAGACCATTCTGGTATGACCTGAATCAAATCCCTTATGATTATACAGTGGAAGTGACAAATAGATTCAAGGGATTAGATATGATAGACGGAGCACCTGAAGAATTATGGACAGAGGTTTGTGACATTGTACAGGAGGCAGTGATCAAGACCATTGCCAGGAAAAAGAAATGCAAAAGGGCAAAATGGTGTTCTGAGGAAGCCTTACAAATAACTGAGAAAAGAAGAGAAGCTAAAGGCAAAGGAGAAAGGAAAGATATACCCATTTGAATGCATAGTTCCAAAGAATAGCAAGGAGAGATAAGAAAGCTTTCCTCAGTTATCAATGCAAAGAAATAGAGGAAAACAATAAAATGGGAAAGACTAGAGATTTCTTCAAGAAAACTAAAGATACCAAGGGAACATTTCATGCAAAGATGGGCACAATAAAGGACAGAAATGGTATGAACCTAACAGAAGCAGAAGATATTAAGAAGAATTGGCAATAATACACAGAAGAACTATCCAAAAAAGATCTTCGCAACCCAGATAATGAAAATTAAATAGAAAATGCAAAATTCTAAAACTCCTAAATGACAACAGAAGAGAAAATCCAGATGACGTTGGATTTGGTAGTAACTTTTGTGATAAGACAATATCATAATCACTGTAGAACTGAACACTAAAACAACAATGAGATGCCATTGCACACCTAATGAGATGGAGAAAATCCAAAACGTTGACAGCAGCAAATGCCAGCATGGGTGTATAGTAACAGGAATTCTCATTCATTGCTGGTGGGAATTCAAAATGGTACAACCACTTAGGAAGATAAGCAGTTTCTTACAAAACTAAGCATACTCTTACCATACAGTCTAGCAGTTGCACATCCTGGTATTTACCACATGAACTAAAATGTATATACACAAAAAAACTGGTTCATGGTTATTTATAGCAGCTTTAGTTATAACTGCCAAAACTTTGAAGCAATCAAGTTGTCCTTCACCGAGTGAATGGAAAATACACTATTAAAAATGAAATAAAAGATATTCAGGTTGGAAAAGGACACTTAAACCACTATTTCAGTTCAGTCGCTCAGTCACGTCTGACTCTTTGGGACCCCAGTGACCACACTGGGGTGTGGCCTCCCTGTCCATCACCAACCCCTGGAGTTTACTCAAATCCATGTCCATTGAGTCAGTGATGCCATTCAACCATCTCATCCTCTGTTGTCCCCTTCTCCTCCTGCCTTCAATCTTTCCCAACATGGAGATCTTTTCAAATGAGTCAGTTCTTCGCATCAGGTGGCCCAAGTATTGGAGTTTCAGCTTCAGCATCAGTCCTTCCAATGAATATTCAGGATTGAGTTCTTTAGGATGGACTGGTTGGATCTCCTTGCAGTCCAAAGGACTCTCAAGAGTCTTCTCCAACACCACAGTTCAAAATCATCACTTCTTTGGCGCTCACTATTAATAAGCCACTATTTGTTAATAGATTATTAACAGATAGAATGATTGAGTATATAGAAAATGCTAACAATCCATACAACACTGAAACAGATTTAGCAAGGTTTTAGGATAAAAGTTTAGAAAACAAACTATATTTTTAAATACTAGTAGCAAATAGTTTCGGAGAAGGCAATGGCAACCCACTCCAGTACTCTTGCCTGGAAAATCCCATGGACAGAGGAGCCTAGTAGGCTGCAATCCATGGGGTCGCTAAGAGTCGGACAAGACTGAGCGACTTCACTTTCACGCATTGGAGAAGGAAATAGCAACCCACTCCAGTGTTCTTGCCTGGAGAATCCCAGGGACGGGGGAGCCTGGTGGGCTGCTGTCTATGGGGTCGCACTGAGTCGTACACGACTGAATCGACTTAGCAGCAGCAGCAGCAGCAAATAGTTTAAAGCAAAATTATAAACCATTTCATTTATTATAGCACAAAAGTAAAGATGATTTCCAAAAGAAACTCTACAAGCCAGAAGAAAATGGCACGATATATTTAAAGTGAAGAAAGGGAAGAAGTACAACCAAGAATACTCTACCCGGCAAGACTCACATTCAGGTTTGGTGGAGAAATTAAAATCTTTCCAGACAAGCAAAAGTTAAGAGAATTCAGCACCACCCAACCAGCTTTACAACAAGTACTAAAGGAACTTCTCTAGGCAAGAAACACAAGAGAAGGAAAAGACCTACACAAAATAAACCCAAAGCAATTAAGAAAATGGTAGTGGGATTATACATATTGAAGTGAGTGAAGTCACTCAGTCGGTCCGACTCTTTGCGACCCCATGGACTGTAGCCCACCAGGCTTCTCCACCCATGGAATTTTCTAGGCAAGAGTACTGGAGTGGGTTGCCATTTCCTTCTCCAGAGGCTCTTCCCGACCCGGGGTCTCCCGCATTGCAGGCAGACGCTTTACCGTCTGAGCCACCAGGGAATCCCATACATATTGATAATCACCTTAATTGTAAATGGATTAAATGCACCAACCAACAGACAGATTGGCTGGGCAGTTGAAAACATGTGCATGTATGCACTTCCACATACCACATCACTCCATTTCACTCCCCAAACTGTATGTATTTATTTTATACTGTTAGATTAATCATGTTTCCATTATGGCTTGCAACTGTAATTATCTTCTTTTTTTTTGTTTTGGTCTGGCTATTGATTGTGAAAACTGATAAACATCTTTACTATTGTGATTATGCAACTATTATTCACTTAATATCATTGTATCATGATTGGTCAACAGAAAATAATACAATTCTATTTCACTAAAACTACCATTTAATAGAAAAACTCGTAATCATTTTTTAAAGTCCAGATGCATATCAGGATTATCTTGAAATATTTTGAAAAATACCGATGTCCAGGTACTGCTACTCTTCTACAAAACACCAGATGTGTTTCTAATAAGCAAGAATGTTTAAAAACAAGTGGACTATATGATGATCTTTTACTATTATCTAGTTTGTTTCACTTTTTTTATTTCATATTCAGTCCTCCCATTTCATTTAGTTTGTTTTCCAATTTCTCTGTCTCTTTTTGATGTTATTGTTCTTTCTTAAGCCTTTATCAAGCATAGTAAGGCAGCTTTATATGCTATATATATGGGTATACATACATATATATATACATACATATACCCATACATATACATACATATACCCATATATATAGCATATGTAATATATATATTTTAGAAAATTTATGAATTTTGCCTAGCTAAAAAATTTATGACATTTCGATTCCAACTTGTTCGACTTAGTATAAATAGAATGTTAGATTTCTAATTTATATTCGTTCAAACCCTTATAGTTCCATGTATTTTGGCATCTAGTATTACTGTTAACATTCTAGAAAATTTATTATCTTCAGTTCAGTTCAGTCACTCAGTCTAGTCTGACTCTTTGCGACCCCATGAATTGCAGCATGCCAGGCCTTTCTGTCCATCACCAACTCCCGGAGTTCACTAAAACTTATGTCCATCGAGTCAGTGATGCCATTCAGCCATCGCATCCTCTATCGTCCCCTATTCCTCCTGCCCCCAATCTCTCCTAGTATCAGAGTCTTTTCCAATGAGTCAACTCTTCGCACGAGGTGGCCAAAGTACTGGAGTTTCAGCTTTAGCATCATTCCTTCCAAAGAACTCCCAGGGCTGATCTCCTTTAGAATGGACTGGTTGGATCTCCTTGCAGTCCAAGGGACTCTCAAGAGTCTTCTCCAACACCACAGTCCAAAGGCATCAATTCTTCAGCACTCAGCTTTCTTCACAGTCCAACTTTCACATCCATACATGACCACAGGAAAAACCATAGCCTTAACTAGACACACTTTTGTTGGCAAAGTAATGTCTCTGCTTTTGAATATGCTATCTAGGTTGATCATAACTTTCCTTCCAAGGAGTAAGCGTCTTTTAATTTCATGGCTGCAATCACCATCTGCAGTGATTTTGGAGCCCCCAAAAATAAAGTCTGACATTGTTTCCACTGTTTCCCCACCTATTTCCCATGAAATGATGGGATCACATGCCATCATCTTCGTTTTCTGAATGTTGAGCTTTAAGCCAACTTTTTCACTCTCCACTTTCACTTTCATCAAGAGGCTTTTGAGTTCCTCTTCACTTTCTGCCATAAGGGTGGTGTCGTCTGCATATCTGAGGTTATTGATATTTCTCCTGGCAATCTTGATTCCAGCTTGTGCTTCTTTCATTCCAGCATTTCTCATGATGTATTCTGCATAGAAGTTAAATAAGCAGAGTGACAATATACAGCCTTGACGTACTCCTTTTCCTATTTGGAACCAGTCTGTTTTTCCATGTCCAGTTCTAACTGTTGCTTCCTGACCTGCATATAGATTTGTCAAGAGGCAGGTCAGGTGGTCTGGTATTCCCATCTCTTAGTGATTAAAAAAAAAAACAAACTTGAATGAGGCTTCAAAATTAACCCAATATTGAGAATATAAAGAAATACTTTGCTGTTAAAGAAAACAGGAAATTAACAAGTGATATAGTATTATTAACTGAAGTACAGATTTTTTGTTCATCAAATTTTGTACATCTTCCCTCATAGCTCAGTCGGTAAGATTCTGCCTGCAATGTAGGAGACCTGGGTTCAATTCCTGGGTTGGGAAGATCCTCTGGAAAAGGAAATGGCAACCCACTCCAGTGTTCTTGCCTGGAAAATCCCATTGACAGAGGAGCCTGGCAGGCTACAGTCCATGGGGTCACAAGAGTTGGACATGACTTAGCAACTAAACCACCACCACTACTACAGATTTGATTCAAATTTCACAAAATTTTATGATACTGTCCATTATTTGTTTTCATATTAAATTGCACTGAGCAGCTTCAGCCTCATGAAACAAAGTCTGTCAAATTCTGTTTTCACTTTTATTCTATTACAAATAATTTCTAATTTTCCTTGTTATGGCCCTCTTAGGTACACCCATCGTTTAAAAGTGGACATTTAATTTCTAAATACAAGGGATCTTATTTAAGTTATCTTTAATATTAATTTCTCATTTTGATTCTAGTTTCTCATTTAAATGCTTTCTTCGTTGCAATCACCCTTGGTGCCTTTTTCAGTCTAACTTACCGAGGCTTTCGAAGGCTAAGTTCAAAGTCTCTCTTGGTATATGTCACATTGCACTTGAAAATATGTGGGTTATTTTCAAATATCTTTTAATGTTGATTTCTAACGTAATTTCACAGTGATAAGAGAACAGATTCTGTATGATTTCAATACCTTTAGAACATAAAAGTTTTGCACCTTGCTTTATGTCCCTACATATTTTCCAGGGCCTTCTAGTTTACAGTCTATAGGGACTTGAATAGAATTTGTATGCTACTGCTGTGTGAAAATTGTATAAATTTCAAATATGTTGAATTGGTTCACAGTGCCTTTCAGGTCTACTATATCCTTCTCCTTCTCTGTATATTCATTCTATTAATTTTTGAGAGTTTGATATTGAAACTCCAACTAAAATCTTAATTTACCTACTTAAAAAAATAAGCACAATATATAGAGGAACTACATGTATTTCCCAAGTCTCCTGTAAATGTTATCATACTTTCATAATTAAAAAAAAAATAAAAATTTTAAAAAATAAATATATCGCAGTAAAGTCATTTTGAAAGGTAGACATGATAAATTACCCCAAAACTTATACAAGTTAATAGCTGTATGTGGTCAAGAAAAGGACATGGTCCAGTTGGAAGGGTGGTCAACTGAGCAGAAAGCAGCTTTGAAAGAGCAAAAAGTCTAATGACCCTGAAGAGCACTGGGAAGTGTTAATAGACGTGGGGTACTTCTGCAGCCTGTCAATGAGTCTCAGGGATTGCTAACAGAATGTTTACAAAACCTACTGAGTTCTATGATTTTTCCGGTAGTCATGTACAGATGGGAGAGTGGGACCATAAAGAAGGCTGAGCTTCGAAGAAGTGATGCTTTTGAACTGTGGTGCCGGAGAAGACTCTCGAGTGTCCCTTGGACAGCAAGGAAATCAGTCAATCCTAAAAGAAATCAACCCTGAATATTCTTGAAAGGACTGATGCTGAAGCTGAAGCTCCAATACTTTGGCCAGTTGATCTGAAGAGCTGACTCATTGGCAGACTCTGATGCTGGGGAGGATGGAGGGCAGGAGGAGAAGGGGGCGACAGAGGATGAGATGGTTGGATAGCATCACCGACACAATGGACACGAGTTTAAGCAAACTCTGGGAAATAGTGAAGGATAGGGAAGCCTGCAATGGTGTGGTCCATGGGCCACAAAGTGTTGGACATGACTTAGCGACTGAACAACAACAATCTTAAATTCAAGTCTATTTTAATAAGTCTGCATCCCCCCCCCCCCCCACACATTCATTTACTATTTGACATCATATTTTACATCTTTTTGTTTTATTTATTCCCTAACAAATTATTTGGATATACAAAATTTTACTCCTTTAGTCTTTTATTTGCCTTGGTTGCACTGGGTCTTTGTTGCTGCTCATGGACTTTCCCTAGTTGTGGAGAGCGGGGGCTACTCTTCATTTTAGTATGAGGGCTTCTCATTGCTGTGGCTTCTCTTGCTATACAGCATGCGCTCTCGGGCCTGGTGGCTCCTGCAGTTACTGGCTCACAGGTTTAGTTGCCATGCAACATGAGGTATTTTCCCAGACCAAGGATCCACTCTATGTCCCTGCATTGGTGGGCAGATTCACAACCACTGGACCAGCAGGGAAGTCTCTCCTTTTCTCTTTGTAACCTTCCTGTTAACTTTTTTTTTAATATAAATTTATTTTAATTGGAGGCTAATTACTTTACAATATTGTATTGGTTTTGCCATACATCAACATGAATCCACCACAGGTGTACCTGTTAGCTTTATAAATTGTTGATATACTACGTTACCTCATATTTGATGTACCATTGAGATTTTTCCTTTTGTAATTTTCACATTTCTAATTGCAATATTTTCTTTTCTACTTAAAGAAGTCCTTTTAACTTTTATTATAAAGCTGGTTTGCTGGAGCTGAACCTCTTTAGTTTTTGCTTGTTTGAAAAATTCTCTATCTCATCTTCAAATCTGAAAATAGCCTTGCCAGGTACAGTATTTTGGTTTTTTCCATTCATTACTTTGAATATTATTATGCCACACTCTCTTCTGACCTGCAAAGCTTCTGCTGAAGAGTCACCTGATGGTGTCATGGGAGTTCCCTTGTATGTAGCTATCAGTAGTTGTCTTTATCTTGCTGCTTTTAAGACTGTCTCTTTATCTTTAATTTTTTCCATTTTAATTAAAGTGTGCGTGGATGTGGACATCTTTGGGTGCATCTTGTTTGCAACTCTGTGCTTCAGGGACCTGGATGTTTGTTTCCTTCCCCAGGTTAGGAAAATTGTCAGCTATTATACCTTCAGATAAGTTCTTTCCCATCATTATCTCTCTTCTGATTCTGAGACTTCTATAATGCAAAAGTGTACTTGAGATTGTCCTAGAGGTCACTTAAAACTTCATTTTATTTTATGCTTTTTTTTTTGTTCATCTTAACTGATTTCCACTACTGTGTCTTCCAGCTCACTGATTACTTCCTTTTTTCAGTTCAGTTCAGTTGCTCAGTCCTGTCTGACCCTTTGCAACCCCACGAACTGCAGCACACCAGGCCTCCCTGTCCATCACTGCCTGGGACCAGCCCCGGCTGATCCAGGGTATTCGAAGTGGGGACAGTGTCGGTGACCTATTTATTTAAATATTTTATCAAAGATATAAAGAGTAATAGGATGAGGATAGCTCAGTAGGAAAATTCAGTGGAGAAAAGAGGCTGAGTAGCTTGGTTTATGTGGGAGACCAATAAAACTTCAAGACAAGAAGTTTGCACCACTTACGTAGGCCGCAGGTGTCCTTACATTCTCCGGAAGGAGAGGAGACACTGAGGCCTCCCCGGTCGGATCTTAGAAGCCCAGGCATAATTAGTAAGCATGGCGGGTTCCGCGCTCCAGATGGAGACTCAGCCAGAATTTGGGAGAGAGAGAGACATGGGGAGACCAAGTTTCGGTGAACAAGGCCCGCACCTTATTTTCCAAAGTAGTTTTTATACCTTAAGTTGTGCATAGAGGATAATGAGGGAAGGGGTGGAGTCATGCAAGGACAGCAGTTCCTGGTCCTAATCGAAGCCAGGCTTTCAAACTTATCATATGCAAAAGTTCAGGTGAATTACATCATCTTCTGGCCAGGAGGCCTGTTAACATTTTAAGAAACTTATCTTTCTCTAAAGGTGATTATTCCAAAGTCAGGCACCAGCCTCCAAAAAAGCACTGGACAAAGCTGTATTCCTATAGGGCAAAGGTGAGGTGGGCTCAATCAAGAAAAGAATTAACTCAAGGGCCCAAGGTTACAAACATTGAGGCTACTACTTACATTTCTATACACCCATTATATCAATCAATACACTGCCAAGGACACAGTAGGTAAGGAGTATGGAGACTTAGCAGCAAACATTGGCCCAATAAGTGAAAAACCCTTCACCAATACAATTTCTAATCAATCTTTTACTACTCAAAGGAATCTGTGTTTAGACAGTTTAGAACATCTCCTCCCTCTCACAGTTGGGAGGCTCTGAACAATCACATGTGGCGGAAAAAACCTATTCAGGCAGGCTAGAGGATTTCCAAAGGAGTTTGTAGGTTAAACACTGTCACACCCAGGAATTATTAACTGGAGCTGTAAGCTAACTCTTTTTTCAGAGAGAGGTAGTGGGGGACAGCCCCCCGTAAAGTCAGAGGTGTAGGTGAAAGCACAAAGCAGAAAGTAGGCAGACTCTGGTTTTGGGGGTAGATGCTCGAGAATTTCCAGGGAGACTCCTGAGGCTTGATCCCGCCTTTGCATATGCCAAGCCTCCTTCCTCATGACCTTTGCCACGGGCGGAGCTCGCTTCCCGAACATCACCAACTCCTGAGTCCACCCAAACCCATGTCCATGAGGTGGAGAGCTAGGGGTCTTCCTATTCCATCATCTTGGCCATGAAACACAATACAAATTTAATTCAAGTCTGTTTAAATTACAAAGAAATGCTTTTTGTGTAATGTGTTTTTAAAATAATTAACATGTAAATCTTTAAATTGTGCTGATTGAAAACAGGATTGATATTTATTAATTTCCATAAAAATAGAAACACAAATATTTGGAGTAGTAATACTAACACTTGATTTATTAGAAATAAGTATGTGAGCACATCTGATCAAGGGATGTATAGAGAAAAATAGTGGAAAACGAAGGCTAAGAGACCTAAAGACATGATCCACATATGTGGGATAAAGAGTGTTGTTGAAAAGGCAACCTGAAATCTGTTCTCCCTAGGGTGATCGCTGCCCCCGAGGCTTTCAGGCAAATGCATAAAAGCTCAGTTCGTGGCACCCATCACTCTGAGAACCCTGTTGGGACTTAATCCATTCTAACCCATGTGAATTCACTGAAGCAGGTGACATTTATTATTGCTGTGGAGTGATATTTCAGGCAATAAGACCGTTACAAGACTAGATATTATGCAGCCTAAAGAAAGTGGTTGAAAATATTAGGACCGTTGTCTAGAGTAAAGGAATCAGATTTAGAGAGACAAGAGCAGTTGCGTGCTGGATCCACTTGTACGGGCCCCTGTGCCCATTCCATGCAACTCCACACTCAGTGATATCACCTTGTACCATGAAATACACCTTGCGGGAGTACATACACAGAAATTGGCAAGCACTGCAAATCAGGACTATTTATTCATTTACTTATTTATCTACATATTAGGTATATATATATATACACATATATGTGTGTATGTGTATGTATATATATGTATATATGTATGTGTGTGTATATATATATATATATATATATATATATATATATATATAGGCATTTGAGCTGGGTTACCAGCACACCACTGAACCACAATCATACATATGAGCTATCCCAGTAGAACAGAAACTGCTGTCTGGGAAAGGAGAGTATAAAGAAGTGGGAACCATCATTAGCTCTCACTGTGCCAGGGATCCTTAAGAGCTTCCAGAGGAGGTTCTATGTTGGCCCCAGATCCTCACTGGTGTCAGTATCTGAGGCATTAAAGAGGGTTATTCACGGCCACCCTGAACTGATCCTTCAGCACACCTACCTGATATTTGTCATTTGTTCGCTTTGTTAAGCACTTTGAGAAGCTACACTTGGCCTTGATATGCTGAGGTCTAGAACTGCACAAAGGAAGAAGACAATTCCCAGACCACAGAAAGTTTAAAATCAATACAAGAAACACAGTCAGGTAATCAAATTTTCTCCTATTCTTGAGACACGTGTTTTGATGATTAGATCCCTTGTGAAATCAGAGGAAATAAATGACATATGGGGAGAAGACTTTCACAAGCACATGGCTGACATAGTGGGCAGATGGTGAACAGTATCCTGAATAGGGTCAGCTCTCTCAGGAACACAGCAGGGAGAAGCAAGTAAATTCTCCATGATACTGAAGCTCTCTGGATCCAGCCTGGGGGAACCAGCATGAGGCAGTTTGGAGAAATTGCTTTAGGTTTGATTCAGTAAACAAATAGCTATCAAGTACTCACAATGTACCCATAGACCACAACACAAACATTGAGCTCCTCAGCATCTCTCCTCTGGCTCCTAGAATAAAAATTCCTCTTTATTCCCAAATATCCAGGGTCCATCATCATCTCTAAGCTGGTCCTCATCAGCTCCTCTTAATAATCGCATAACATTTATGTTGCTTCATTTTTATAACCTTTTCTTGCTACAAGCTTCTCAGCATACGGCACATACATTATTCCCTTGCCACCCCCCCCCCCCCTCCAGTGGCATTTTCATGTCTATTTTTGTGTCTTCCATCTCCTTCAGGAGGATGGCCTTCCTCAGGGCATGATCTATTCTCAAAATGGCTGTTTGGTCACAGACTGACCTGGCTTTAGTAGCTGCCCACAGCAGGAACATCTTCACACACCTCTACTGGGTTTCTGTTCCACGATTGTATTTTTAGGACAACTTTAGTCATTACTTAGAAGGTAACAGGAATAAAAATAGGAGAGGAATTTCCCAATCTGTTAAATAAATTCAGAGGTGAGAAGTGTCAATCCTGGAAGGGCAGAGAACACTCAAGTCACAAGAACTTGTGACTTACTTTGTGCTGGATCTTCAGTTATGCCCTGTTAAAAATGCAGATCTTGAAAGTTGTTGATCAGTATACTTCATTATTTCATGGATTCCTGAATTTGCAACTCCCTGAGTTTTGCACCAAGCTTCTATCTTGAGAATGCAGATAGACATGGGAGTCAACTTCAGTCATAGTGAGAGAGGGCATGGAAAGGGTATGCCTTTGAGTTTGGCCTTCAAAGTATAAAAAAACTCCTTTTACAAATAGCAATTTTGGATATTGATTCAGGGGGAAAAGAGACCTTTGTCCACTAAACCACCTGTGTTTCTTCTAGAAACTGTAACAATTGAACCTTTCTTTCTTCTTCTCCATTAGCTCTTAGAATTTGGGCCCACTGCTCCTCCCCCTACTCCACTAATCTTGCCTGGAAAATCCCATGGATGGAGAAGTCTGGTGGGCTGCAGTCCATGGGGTCGCTAAGAGTCGGACACGACTGAGCAACTTAGCAGCAGCAGCTCCTCCTTCCATGTGACCTCACAACTCCTCTTTCTTATGTAGTACAATAGATAACGGGACTATATTATGAACTCCTCAGCCTTCAGCTGGCCTGGATACATGGTGCACAAGTCTTTTAGGTCTTTACCAGAATTTTTTCACTGTTGCCTAGAAAGAAATTGACAAGGGACACAATAAATATTGATGAGGTAACAAAACTCATATTATACTACCCTACTCCTTATTCTGTAGTCAAAACAATAGGACATAGCTACCTGCTCAGGGAAAGCCTTTGTTCTGCTCCTCCCCTGATTTCCTACCCATAGTCACAAAAGTATTTTCAAAGGTAAGTTCATAAATAACTCATTCTTAAAACCAACACAAATACAGAATAAATTATTCTTTCCATTCTGTTTGTGTATTGGCTTAATTTTGGACAACAAGATGTTAATCATTACCATACTCATTTAATTTTCTCTACTGCTTTATGAGTCTATCTTGATCCTGAAATTAAGGCTTCATTCAGATAGCAAGTCATACCTTACTTATCTTTATTTACATATATATCCAAAATTCCTGACATCATCAGAATGGAATGGGATGAAGTAGGAACCAAAATCAAATGATAATTTGAAAGAAATGTTTGCATATATTTTGGGTTTTCCTCTGTCTCCATGAATAGGCATGAGATTCTGGGAGAACTTCCCAAATATGAGGACCTTAAACCACACTGGTGCTAGCCACACAATCTTCTGCTTGCTGGGCATCCCTGGCCTTGAAGACCACTACATGTGGATTTCCATCCCCTTTGTTATTTCCTATGCCGCTGCCTTGCTTGGAAACAGCCTGTTCCTCTTCATTATCCTCACCGAGCACAGCCTCCATGAACCCATGTACCTCTTCCTCTGCATGCTGTCCGGAGCAGACCTTGTCCTCTCCATGTGCAGAGTCCCTCAGGCCTTGGCGATCCTCTGGTTCCATGCTGGAGAGCTCTCCCTGGATCGCTGCATTTGTCAGGTATTCTTCCTCTCTTCCACTTTCATTTACAAGTCTGAGATCTTGCTGGTGATGGCATTTGACTGCTACACTGCCATACGCTACCCCCTGTGATACACCACTGTTCTTACACATACACTGATAGGGAAAATTCATATATCCATCTTCCTAAGAAGTTATTGTACAGTTTTACTGTAATATTTCTTCTGAAAAGACTGACTTTTTATAAAAGTAACATCCTCCCAAACACTGCTTGTAAACATTGTCCTGGCAAAAATTTCCTGCAACGATATCCAACGAAACGCTGGAGAAGGAAATGGCTATCCACTCCAGTATTCTGGCCTGGAGAATTCCACGCACTGTGTAGTCCATTGGGTCGCGAAGAGTTGAACACATCTGAGCGACTTTCACATAGAACATCTGGTTTGATTTTTTGTCCTGATGTCGACCTTGGTCTTAGATGTTGTGCTAATCTTTGTTTCATATATGCCTATTCTCCATGCTATCTTCCACATCCCTTCCCAAGATGCTCCTCACAAAGCTCTCAACACGTGTGGCTCCCATATCTGTGTCATCATCCTCTTTTATGGACCTGGGATCTTCTCAGTTCTCACTCAGTGGTTTGAATACCACATTCCACTCCGTATTTACATTCTTCTGGCCAGTGTGTATATTCTCATTGCACCTACATTCAATCCCACGGTTCATGGGATTAAGACCAAGCAGATTCGGGAGCTGGTAGTTCATTTGCTGTTTCCAAAGCAGATATGACTATAATAATGGAAACTACCCTTGTGCTTTCCTCAGTAATGCTCATCATGCTTTAGGTTAGCTTTTGTATCAAGACGTGGAAGGGTACAGTGGAAATACTAATCAAATAACTCTGTATCTTGTTGTCATAGAGCAATTTTATCAGGGATGGGTTTGTAAATGTTTCTTGCAATGTTTTTAGTAACTCATTAGATATCAGTGCCTTTGGGGTCTTAGTTCACTTTCTTATACATAGAATTCATAACTAGATTAGTTCACCTCCCTACTCCTAGGCTGGAGGTTAGTAATGCCCTGGAAACAGTGACCTTTCCTGGGTAATTGTTAAACTCTTATTTAGTAGGGTATTCTATGCTTTGAATGGCTACACTTGTTTTATTCCTCTCATTCAGACATTTTCCTGCCATTTGCCCCCATGTTGTAGCTTTCTTCATATTTTTGCTTTGTAGACAATTATAAAATTCATATATATCTTAAAATTCATATGTATTCACCATTAATGCAATGTTACCATAAATAATGAACATATGTATCAGTAAATCTTTATCCTTTCAAAACATTAAACATAGCAAATGTTTACTAATTCTTTCATTTTATTTGTATTATCAACTGTTTGGAAGAAGGTACTCAACATGAGAGCAAATACAGTACAAACATGTAAGAGTACACTGAGCAAGCGTACGTAAGAAACACACTGATATATGTAGAGGTGTAGCCAATGTGGCAGAGTCGGAAGACCCTAAGCTCACCTGCTTCCATGGGCAATCCCAAATTGCAACCATTTACAGAACAACTATCAATGAAAATGACTCTAAGACCAGCAGAAAAGCATCTCCACAACTAAAGATGTAACGAAAGAACCACAACAAGATGCGTAGTGGTGTCCTGTGTCTCCTGCATTGCAGGCGGATTCTTTATCATTGAGCATCCAGAAAAGCCCAGGAGAAAGAGAGGGTAGGACAAATTCAGAGAGTAGTGTTGACATATATGCACCACCATTTGTAAAATAGATAGCTAGTGGGATGCTGCTGTATAACACAGGGAGGTTATGTGTGATAACCTAGAGAAGTGGAACACGGAGGAGGTGGGAGGGAAACTTAAGAGGGAAGGGATATATGTATACTTATGTCTGATTCACATTGTATGGCAGAAACCAACAAAACATTGTAAAGCAATTATCCTCCAATTAAAAAAATATATTTTAAAAAAGGTCCCCCCCCCCCAAAAAAAAGGTCTCTCTATTTTTCTGTATTTTTTGTCTCTTCTCCAGTTGGATAACTCTGTTGAAAGATCTGTGGTCTATTTCTGCAAGTGGGGGCACCTTGGTCCAGGGGTAATGCATTTGTAGTTTTGTCCTATGTGGAAAGATTCCCTTTGTACAGCCTATACTATTTTTCATGACTCCCAGCAATATTTGAGAGTAACTTAGTCCTCACACGATGCCTGCAGACTATATTGTTAAGCTTTCAGACATTTTCAGTCGGATAGTGTTTCCAATAGGGCTGACTATCTGCACAAATGCATGCCAATAATCCTTCCCTACCCAACCCCTCCACTGTCCACACAAGCCAATTCGTCCTCCATGAGGTGCAGTCTGTTCCCCACTCCCTTGCACCTGTGAACGCCTCATGTCTTTCTTTGGCCAGTGGAATAATGTGGAAGTATTATATCCTCTACCCTGTGGATTTAGAGTGAAGTGAAGCAGGAACAACAGTCAGAAGGGGGATATACATCAAGAAACAACTGAAATGAGGGATTTTAAATAATTACGAATGAAGCTACTGACACACATATTGTTAGGCTGTTGGCTCTTAGACTATAAAGTCCAATATCATCCAGATCAAGAAATACAGCTTGCTCTGACATACCCACAGCCATGTCCATGTGCCCCATCAAAGAGTCCCAAAGCTATCACTGGCATACTTAACATATATAATTACATGTACATTCATGTCTTTCAACAATTTGCATTCAAATGCTGCCATTTCACCTACAACAACTGTCTGAATATTTCATTTGCATCTGTGTCTTAACTGGAATTATATTTGTCTAGTCAAGAAAAAACCTCTGTATGTCCAGTAGCACATCTAATTCTTTATTTTTCCATTCCTCACACCTAGAAACATATTATTGTTAGTTAGCATTAAAAATGACAAATTTCGCCTCCCTTTAGGAAAGCCACCAACACCAGTGGTGTTAATAGGACCTGGAAATGATTCTCTCACCATATTTAACAACACCTGTTCTAGTCCCAGCCCCCCAGTTCTGTTTTTTTTTTTTTTTTTTCAAATGGAGTGCCAGAAGTCCCGCAGAGAATTTACCAGCACTCTGTTCCAAACTGTGGCTGATTTTGGTGGATCTGAAGCTGAAAAGACCTTGCCACTGTGAGGAGCATTCTGCTGCTGCTGCTTCTGAGTCGCTTCAGTCGTGTCCAACTCTGTGCGACCCCGTAGACGGCAACCCATCAGGCTCCCCCATCCCTGGAATTCTCCAGGCAAGGACACTGGAGTGGGGTGCCATTTCCTTCTCTAGTGTATGAAAGTGAAAAGTGAAAGTGAAGTCTCTCAGTCGTGTCCAACTCTTTGAGACCACATCCTAAGAGACTGGTAAAAGGATCATCCAATGACGAAGATCAGGACTCAGCATCCTGGGACTGCAATCACCTTGATCAGATCAGATCAGATAAGTCGCTCAGTCATGTCCCACTCTTTGCGACCCCATAAATCACAGCACGCCAGGCCTCCCTGTCCATCACCAACTCCCAGAGTTCACTCAGACTCACATCCATCGAGTCAGTGATGCCATCCAGCCATCTCATCTTCTGTCGTCCCCTTCTCCTCCTGCCCCCAATCTCTCCCAGCATCAGAGTCTTTTCCAATGAGTCAACTCTTCGCATGAGGTGGCCAAAGTACTGGAGTTTCAGCTTTAGCATCATTCCTTCCAAAGAAATCCCAGGGCTGATCTCCTTCAGAATGGACTGGTTGGATCTCCTTGCAGTCCAAGGGACTCTCAAGAGTCTTCACCAACACCACAGTTCAAAAGCATCAATTCTTTGGCGCTCAGCCTTCTTCACAGTCCAACTCTCACATCCATACATGACCACAGGAAAAACCATAGCCTTGACTAGACGAACCTTTGTTGGCAAAGTAATGTCTCTGCTTTTGAACATGCTATCTAGGTTGGTCATAACTTTCCTTCCAAGGAGTAAGCGTCTTTTAATTTCATGGCTGCAGTCACCATCTGCAGTGATTTTGGAGCCCAGAAAAATAAAGTCTGTTACTGTTTCCACTGTTTCCCCATCTATTTCCCATGAAGTGGTGGGACCGTATGCCATGATCTTCGTTTTCTGAATGTTGAGCTTTAAGCCAACTTTTTCACTCTCCACTTTCATTTTCATCAAGAGGCTTTTGAGTTCCTCTTCACTTTCTGCCATAAGGGTGGTGTCATCTGCACATCTGAGGTTATTGATATTTCTCCTGGCAATCTTGATTCCAGCTTGTGTTTCTTCCAGCCCAGCGTTTCTCATGATGTACTCTGCATATAAGTTAAATAAACAGGGTGACAATACACAGCCTTGACGAACTCCTTTTTCTATTTGGAACCAGTCTGTTGTTCCATGTCCAGTTCTAACTGTTGCTTCCTGACCTGCATACAAATTTCTCAAGAGGCAGATCAGGTGGTCTGGTATTCCCATCTCTTTCAGAATTTTCCACAGTTGATTGTGATCCACACAGTCAAAGGCTTTGGCATAGTCAGTAAAGCAGAAATAGATGTTTTTCTGGAACTCTCTTGCTTTTTCTATGATCCAGCAGATGTTGGCAATTTGATCTCTGGTTCCTCTGCCTTTTCTAAAACCAGCTTGAACAACAGGAAGTTCACGGTTCACATATTGCTGAAGCCTGGTTTGGAGAATTTTGAGCATTACTTTACTAGTGTGTGAGATGAGTGCAATTGTGTGGTAGTTTGAGCATTCTTTGGCATTGCCTTTCTTTGGGATTGGAATGAAAACTGACCTTTTCCAGTCCTGTGGCCACTGCTGAGTTTTCCAAATTTGCTGGCATATTGAGTGAAGCACTTTCACAGCATCATCTTTCAGGATTTGGAATAGCTCAACTGGAATTCCATCACCTCCACTAGCTTTGTTCGTAGTGATGCTTTCTAAGGCCCACTTGACTTCACATTCCAGATGTTTGGCTCTAGGTGAGTGATCACGCCATCGTAATTATCTGGGTGGTGAAGATCTTTTTTGTACAGTTCTTCTGTGTATTCTTGCCATCTCTTCTTAATATCTTCTGCTTCTGTTAGGTCCATACCATTTCTGTCCTTTATCGAGCTCATCTTTGCATGAAATGTTCCTTTGGTATCTCTGATTTTCTTGAAGACATCCCTAGTCTTTCCCATTCTGTTGTTTTCCACTATTTCTTTGCATTGATTGCTGAGGAAGGCTTTCTTATCTCTTCTTGCTATTCTTTGGAACTCTGCATTCAGATGTTTATATCTTTCCTTTTCTGCTTTGCTTTTCACTTCTCTTCTTTTCACAGCTATTTGTAAGGCCTCCCCAGACAGCCATTTTGCTTTTTTGCATTTCTTTTCTATGGGAATGGTCTTGACCCCTGTCTCCTGTACAATGTCATGAACCTCATTCCATAGTTCATCAGGCACTCTATCTATCAGATCTAGGCCCTTAAATCTATTTCTCACTTCCACTGTATAATCATAAGGGATTTGATTTAGGTCATCACTTTGAGGAAGCCTGGAAAATACCTTTGGAATGCAGCCAGCAGTTCATGAGTGCGTGCATTATACATCACTTCAGTCAAGTCTGACTCTGTGCGACACTTTGGACTGTAGCCTGCCAGGCTCCTATGTCCATGGAATTCTCCAGGCAAGAACAGTGGAGTGGGTTGCTATGCTCTTATCCAGCCAGCAGTTCATAGTCCTGGTCACATTCTGTAGGTAACATCCACCACTCCATGTAAATGATCTCTGCATTCTCATTACCCTCTCTAATCTGTCTGCAACTCTCCACACAAGGAATCCCAGGTGCTTCGGGTTTCGGGAGGTAACATGAGCCCAGGCAGCCTCCCAGGAAACTTTTACTTACCTTCTGTTCTTATTCACAGAAACTCCAGCAACCAAAAGTTCACCCACTCAATGCCCACAATGTTCAGGGTTTTGACAACTTCCTCATCTGCATTTTTCTAACTCTACAAGAGACACCAGCTTCTATAGTTCCACAAGAAATCTACCACTAGATCAAAATGTGAAACACTAAATTCACCAACCTTAAAGTTCTAACTCCCCAAACATTTTTATATTTTTGTGACCTTTAAGGCGACTTAGACAAACCACGTTTCACAATCTACTTTATCCCCCATCCCATTTGTTTTCATTTATTCACAGACACATTGGGTGTTTTTAAGTAAATTAAAAATATATATTCTTTGGTCTATAGTTGATTTAGAATGTTATTTTAGTTTCTACTGTACAAGAAAGTGAATCAGATACACACACACTCATATATATCCCCTCTTTTCAACCTTTTTTATCCATATATATCTATATAGGTTACTACAGAGTGGAGGAGACTTCCTTGTCCTATAGAAAAGGTCCTTGAGCACGTGCATGCTCCATCGCTCGTCATATCGGATTCTTTGCAACCCCATGGACTGTAGCCCACTAGGCTCTTCTGTCCATGGGATTCTTCGGGCAAGAATACTGGAGTGAGTTGCCATGCCCTCCTCTGGGGATCTTCCCGAGCCAAGGATCAAACCTGAATCTCTTATGTCTCCTGCATTGGCAACTGGCTTCTTTACCACTAGTACCACCTGGGAAGCCCAGAAAAGGTCCTTATTGGTTTTCTATTTTATATACACTTTATATTTTGTAATTAATCACTGTTATCTCTCCATTGCAGTACCTGCAGCATTTTACTCATCTGTCATTTTTGCCATCCCTTGCCCAAACAGATAGGAACTCAATTAGCATGAAGAAAGAACTTCTTAGGAAAGAATGCTTTTCCTCCATGGAATTCACATGGATTGAACAATAAGAAACCAGAGGGCTCACTTTGTAAGATCCCTGCACTACCACAAACAAGATGACACTTTTTCTATAATTCAGAGGGTTTTATTTCATTTTACTTAATGTCATGAGCTATTTAATTGAAAAAATCATGATGGGATCTTAGTAAATGCCACCCATAATCTATGTTGTTTCTCTTAAGATTGGCATTAGTAAAAGACATACAATCTAAATATAAATATATTTCTAAGTAAAAACAATTCACTAGAATGACATCTCAATAAAAATTTATATATTTATATAAAACTACAAAAGAGAAAAAAGGTTATTGTTTTAAAATGATGAAATAGACAAGTTTCTTTCCTGATTATACTGAACAAAACACACCCACCATTCCATTATAAGCCTTCATTAGTTGATCTGAAAAGAGAGTTCTTCAGGTTCACTTCCTTGCAGAGCCATGTGAGCACTGAACTGTTCCCTCCAAGTCAAGTCCCCACACCATCATCCCTCACCTTGGAAGGTTTTTGATGGCTCCTGGTGACTCAAGTTCCATTATCCACACAACGCTTTTCTCCTGCATTTTCTTGCTTGGGTGGGGTGCACCTGAAAAAAATCATAAGGATGGCTTTTAGCAAAAAGAGCTATGAGATCCTTGCACAGCAAATACCACCTAACCCAATGTCCAGGCACAGGTTCTTAGGGACTAAGAAGCTGAAGCCAGACAAGATCTTCAGTAGAAGGAGACCCTGTGCAGAAAGCTCTTGCCTGTTTTCCACTGGGCTGCCAGGAGCACCTTAACCAGAGGGTCTTCCAGGTAGTCCACCTGCTGGAGGCATTCGCAGAGCTCACAGATGATAAGACCCAAGGGTGGCATCCTCGGGGTCATCGTCCATATGTCAATGAGAGGGTTCCTATTCTTCTGACAATTCTTTATGTGAAGTCACTAGAACAGGTCCCATTCATAGCAAACCCAACCAGCACAAAGATCACCCATTCAATACCAAAGATATTCAGTGTTGTTACATTTGCCCAACTGCTTTTGTTTACACCCTCCCCCAAGACAGCAACTTCCCAAGTTCCATCCACATCTCTGCACTACATCTAAATCTGAAGCAGGACACTCATCAACCTTCAACTGTCAACCCTCCAATCTTTTGTTATTTTTGCAGCTCTAAGGACTCTCAGACAAACCATGTCCCACCATCCATTTCATCCAGTCCCATTCCCTTTAACTTTTCCATGGACACTTTCTATGTTGAGTTTCCTCACTGGAGTCACTCCTTTGGAACACCAGCCGCACTTTTACATGCTTTATCATATTTGCCTCCTCCATTCCTCTACAGACAGGAAACCAACCAAAAATATTTTCTCAATTCCTTCCAGTGAATGTTCTGACAAAAGTAAGATCTCCTGGACAGATCATTTCTCTCTCTTATAAAGGGAGAGAAATTTCCAACATTCCCTATTTCCATTTTGTGTTCCCATCATTGGAGATGATCATCTCAACACACCATCTGATCCCTTTCCCATTTCTGCCCTGACTGCCTCAACATCAGATGAAAGACTGACCTTGAAGCTCATTGAATCTACCCGGAAAGAAACCCTCAACTCCCTACCGCCAGCACTGCCCCACGTGGATAGGTACACCCCGTCACCAGTGTGGAAAGACAGAAAATTGACTTTGCTTCTAAATTCTTCCCTCTCTCTCCTCTTCAGCATGTTCTGTCCTTTCAACTCCATCAGCTTCCTATGATCCCATGGCTTTTCCTCCTGTCCAGAGCGTCCACCTTACTGCTCAATCCACACTTCTCCTTGGGAAAACCTTTACTAGCTCATCCCATGCCTCCAGGTCCACCCTTGCTCCATCCTGCCTTTGCTCTGTAAATAAAGTCCACATCAACCTTCTGACATAGCAAGATACCTCATTCAACCAGGCCAACTCCCCTTTCCTTTACTTTCTCCTGTAAGTTTCTCCAGTAAGCCTAGGTCTCATTGCTGGTCAGACACAAGATGATTCACTTCCCTATAGACAGAATCCAAGTTTCAGTTCAGTTCAGTTCATTTGCTCAGTTGTGTCCGACTCTTTGCCACCCCATGAATCCTAGCACGCCAGACCTCCCTGTCCATCAACTTCCGGAGTTCACTCAGACTCATGCCCCTCGAGTCAGTGATGCCATCCAGCCATCTCATCCTCTGTCGTCCCCTTCTCCTCTTGCCCCCAATCCCTCCCAACATCAGAGTCTTTTCCAATGAGTCAACTCTTCGCATGAGGTGGCCAAAGTACTGGAGTTTCAGCTTTAGCATCATTCCTTCCAAAGAACAGCCAGGGCTGATCTCCTTCAGAATGGACTGGTTGGATCTCCTTGCAGTCCAAGGGACTCTCAAGAGTCTTCTCCAACACCACAGTTCAAAAGCATCAATTATTTGGCACTGAGCTTTCTTTTTTTTTTTAATTTAAAAAAAATTGTTATTATTATTTTTTACCTTACAATATTGTATTGGTTTTGCCATACATCAACATGCATCTGCCACGAGTGTACACGTGTTCCCCATCCTGAACCCCCCTCCCACCTCCCTCCCTATACCAGCCCTCTGGGTCATCCCAGTGCACCATCCCCAAGCTTCCTGTATCCTGCATCGAACCTGGACTGGCAATTCATTTCTTATATTATATTATACATGTTTTAATGCCATTCTCCCACATCATTCCCCACCCCCCACCTCCCACAGAGTCCAAAAGACTGTTCTATACATCTGTGTCTCTTTTGCTGTCTTGCATACAGGGTTGTTGTTACCATCTTTCTAAATTCCATATATATGTGTTAGTATACTGTATTGGTGTTTTTCTTTCTGGCTTACTTCACTCCGTATAATAGGCTTCAGTTTCATCCACCTCATTAGAACTGATTCAAATGTATTCTTTTTAATGGCTGGGCACTCTGCTTTCTACAAAGTCCAACTCTCACATCCATACATGACCACTGGAAAAACCATAGCCTTGACTAGACAGACCTTTGTTCGCTAAGTAATGTCTCTGCTTTTCAATATGCTATCTAGGTTGGTCATAACATTTCTTCCAAGGAGTAAGCGTCTTTTAATTTCATTCCTGCAGTCACCATCTGCAGAGATTTGAGCCTCAAATATACAGTCTGACACTGTTTCCACTGTTTCCCCATCATTTTCTATGAAGTGATGGGACCAGATGCCATGATCTTCGTTTGCTGAATGTTGAGCTTTAAGCCAACTTTTTCACTCTCGTCTTTCACTTTCATCAAGAGGCTTTTCAGTTCCTCTTCATTTTCTGCCATAAGGGTTGTGTCATCTGCATATCTCAGGTTATTGATATTTCTCCTGGCAATCTTCATTCCACCTTGTGCTTCTTCCAGCCCAGCATTTCTCATGATGTACTCTGCATAGAAGTTAAATAAACAGGGTGACAATATACAGCCTTGATGTACTCCTTTTCCTATTTGGAACCAGTCTATTGTTCCATGTCCAGTTCTAACTGTTGCTTCCTGACCTGCATATAGGTTTCTCAAGAGGCTGGTCAGGTGGTCTGGTATTTCCATCTCTTTCAGAATTTTCCACAGTTTATTGTGATCCACACAGTCAAAGGCTTTGGCATAGTCAATAAAGCAGAAATAGATGTTTTTCTGGAATTCTCTTGGTTTTTGATGATCCAGCGGATGTTGGCAAATTGATCTCTGGTTTCTTTGCCTTTTCTAAAACCAGCTTGAACATCTGGAAGTTCACGGTTCACGTATTGCTGAAGCCTGGCTTGGAGAATTTTGAGCATTACTTTACTAGCATGTGAGAATCCACGTTTAGAGGAGTTCAATACTCAATGAACCTTTTATGCATGAAGAAAATCTGCTTGAGGAAAGAGCGCTTTACCCTGTGGAATTCATTCAGCTTGAACAGTAAGAAACCAAGGTGCTCCTTTTGTAAGTTCCAACCCCTACAACAAATTAGGAGATCCATTTTCTATAAACTAGAAGCTTTTATTTCATTTAATGAATATTGAATTGAACAGATTATGCTCAAATTTTAGCAATCAATGCCTACTATTATCGAACCTGAGTTTCTAAACTAAAAATAGATTTCTAAAGTCCAAACATTAAATATAATCCTATCTCGCTAAAAAGAAAAATTCATTTATACTGATGCACAATACAAAAATGACAAAAGGAAATTGTATTAAAATGATGAAGTAAAAACAAATGATGGAATGGAAATGGTGTGGGGTTTGTTTGTTCTTCTTCCCTGAATGTCCTTCAACGCATCACTGGCCCATTGTAAACCTTGGTCTCTTGATGTGGATAATGGAGTCCTCTAGGTTAACTTCCTCGAAGAGCCCTGTGTGCCCTGAAGTGTTCCTTCCAGGTCAAGAATGCATACCATCGTCTCCCACCGTGGAAGGGTTTGGATGCCTCCAGGGCATTCATGTTACTTTGCAGAAAAAGATTTCCTTCTCCACTTCCTTCCCAGGCTGGAGTGTACCTGGAAAAATTTATGTAGATGGCTTTTAGCAGAAAGGCCTTGGAAGCCGCTTCTGACAGAAAATACCACCTAGCCCAATGTCCAGACACAAGTGCTTACCAAGAGGACCTGCAAGCAGACAAGATCCTCAGTAGAAGCAGACCGTGTGCAGAAAGCTCTTGCCAGTTTTGCGCTCGGCTGCCAGGAGCACCTCGACCACAGAGTCCTCCAGGTTGTCTGCCTGCTGGAGGCGTTCGCAGAGCTCACAGATGATCAAAGACCCAAGCGTGGCGTCCTCCGCGTTGTCGGCCATGTCCACGTTGATCACGTGCACAGGCTGGAAGGTCTCCTGCTCTCGGACCCACAGCTCCTCCACCACCTTGTCGTAGACGCTCTCCTCACAGGTGAAGATGACGTCAAAGCGATCTCGGCACTCTTGAAATCTTTCCGGGCGAGGCTTGATTCTCTCGTTTCTTCCCAAGATGTATAAGATGCCGTTGCTGTTATAGCGTTGTCCGTCTTTGCGCACAAGATCCTTGCGCATCTCCTCATAGGTAGTGGAGAAATCGTAAACCACGGGGAGGTTGCGTGCCCTTCCTGGGAGCCTGACTCGAGATCCAGCTCCGAAGGACCTGACTCGGAATCCTTTCCTCCTGAGGATGCGGTGGGCCTCCATGCTCCTGTTCATGTTGCTCATGCAGACCACAGCCACACTGAGCGGGTATGAGGGCATGGTGGCGGCCACTTGGGACTCTAGTCAGACGCCCGGACTTCAGGGGCTCAGGGAACTCTGAAGGCCAGGGGATGACCGACTGGGTCCAGCTCTTCCAAGGAGTGTTAGAGTCAAAGAAGAAAGAAGGCGTTTATATGGAGGCACTTGTCCTCAGTGGGAGGGGAAATCTTGATTGATGATTGGCTTAACTCTTGACTGATTGGATTTGAATGGTGGGCTGGGAGCAGAGAACCCAGTGCTGTATTCTGAACAATTCCATTGATGCAATCACCCAACCTCAATGCCATTGTGTGCCCACCCAACCCCCACCCCCTCCTGAGCATTTTTCCATCTCCAGTTAACTCCATCTGTGCCTGTGTTTATGGGGCTATACTTGGTATCAGGCAAAACAGCTAGACTACTCACTGGCTTCTCACCAGCCTTCCAAAGAACTGAAGACGTGTATGTGGAAAAGGTCTTTGAGATTCCTGATCCTCCTAATCCAATGATGCAAGAATCACAGTGGTTGCTCCCCAGATTTTCATATTAGAATTGATACTCTGGCAGAGCAGTTGTGAACCGTGAACTTCCAGATGTTCAAGCTGGTTTTAGAAAAGGCAGAGGAACCAGGGATCAAATTGTCAACATCTGCTGTATTATCGAAAAAGCAAGAGCATTCCTGAAAAACATCTATTTCTGCTTTATTGACTATGCCAAAGCCTTTGACTGTGTGGAGAACAATAATCTGGAAAATTCTGAAAGAGTTGGAAATACCAGACCACCTGACCTGCCTCTTGAGAAACCTATATGCAGGTCAGGAAGCAACAGTTAGAACTGGACATGGAACAACAGACTGGTTCCAAATAGGAAAAGGAGTACATCAAGGCTGTATATGGTCATCCTGCTTATTTAACTTCTATGCAGAGTACATCATGAGAAACGCTGGGCTGGAAGAAGCACAAGGTGGAATGAAGATTGCTGGGAGAAATATCAATAACCTGAGATATGCAGATGACACAACCTTTATGGCAGAAAATGAAGAGGAACTGAAAAGCCTCTTGATGAAAGTGAAAGACGAGAGTGAAAAAGTTGGCTTAAAGCTCAACATTCAGAAAACAAAGATCATGGCACCTGGTCCCATCACTTCATGGGAAATAGATGGGGAAACAGTGGAAACAATGTCAAACTTTATTTTCTTGGGCTCCATAATCACTGCAGATGGTGATTGCAGCCATGAAATTAAAAGACACTTATCTTCGGAAGGAAAGTTATGACCAACCTAGATAGCATATTGAAAAGCAGAGACATTACTTTGCCAACAAAGGTCCATCTATTCAAGGCTATGGTTTTTCCAGTGGTCATGTATGGATGTGAGAGTTGGACTGTGAAGAAAGCTGAGTGCCGAATAATTGATGCTTTTGAACTGTGGTGTTGGAGAAGACTCTTGAGAGTCCCTTGGACTGCAAGGAGATCCAACCAGTCCATTCTAAAGGAGATCAGTCCTGAGTGTTCTTTGGAAGGAATGATGCTAAAGCTGAAACTCCAGTACTTTGGCCACCTTTGAAGAGTTGACTCATTGGAAAAGACTCTGATGCTGGGAGGGATTGGGGGCAGGAGGAGAAGGGGACAACAGAGGATGAGATGGCTGCATGGCATCACTGATTCGATGGACGTGAGTCTGAGAGAACTCTGGGAGTTGGTAATGGACAGGGAGGCCTGGCGTGCTGTAATTCATGGGGTGGCAAAGAGTCGGACATGACTGAGCGACTGAACTGAACTGAACTGAGAGCAGTTGTGCTAAATCCTAGGAAGGCATTCATGGTTCTTCCTATCAGTCAATAAAAGCATGCACCAGTGTCAAAAGCAATCTCTGGAAAATATGACTGCCATTTGATAGGGTTTCACAAGTTGCAAGAACACCGCATTTTCTCCTTTCTCTTTTCTTCAATTCATCAGAATTCTGGAGCAAACCGACCTGATCCTCCTCCCTTATCTTGTCTCCAAAAGCAGCTCAGTCTGAGTGCTCCATACTCAAAATAGGAGCCTTTTCATTGATTTCTCCATTTGCATAGCTGATGAAGCAACTGTACAGATATTAAACTTGGGGTTGGGACATTGACCACTAAGGAGACTTAATGCTGTCACTTCAAAATGACGAGGGCAAAGATCTCTTCATAGAGCCACAGACTGAGTGTTCAGTCCATTGCAGTGATTCTCTGAGTGCAGAGTCCTATGTCAGTAAACAGCCCAAGTCTACTCAAAGTGTGACCCCCAGAGCATCAACATGAACTGAAGGGGAGCTTGTTTAACCTGGGAATTGGACTCCCAGACCACTGAATTGGATCGCAGGGATGTGCAGTAAAGATTGAGAGCAAGTAGATTAATAGCAGGGATTTCAGAAACTTGACTGGACCTTGGAAGTCCCTGAGAAGCATTGCCTCTAGATGGGAGGTTGAATATTCTGAAGAGAAAAGCCAGATTAGAGAAAAGGCCAGGCATACCTGAAAAGGTAGTCAGCTCTCAAATATGATATGAAAATGTTTTTTAACAGTCACTGCCTGAGACCTAACTCATCCTGCCTGGAAAAACAGAGAGAGAGAGAGAGAAGAAAGATCTCAGAGCCCAAACTACATTCATGATACTACAGGAGGAAGTTATTTCATCATGGTCCTTTCTCTTCATAAGATGGCTCTAGGGTCACACAGTGGCAAAAACCTCTGCTTCTGATCTGCTTTGTGTGCTCCTGAATTTCTCTCTGAGACTCAGGGTGGGGAAGGGGGGTTTTTGTTCAGCATGCCAGCACTGTGGCAGTCAACAGTTGAGCTCTTAGTGCTAGAGCAGTGCTCCTGTGTCACTTCATAAGCCTTCCTGATATCTGCAGTGCTGATAGAGGAGACCTTACAGGGCAGGGTTCCCTTCATTTTCTGCCAATTCTGAGCCCTATTTAACTGAACACCATCCCTGTTTTTTCACCTTGAGATAACCTTGAATATGTTTTCATTTATATGAAGATTGATTTCCTTTAGAGTCAGTTCTCTTTTGAATGATGTCAACATCTTTTTTATGACTACTACCTCTTTTCTTTCTTTTTTAATCGATCCTGTAGACAAAATCTCTTCTCTGTCTTTCTGGACTTACCACTCTGAGGAACCCATATTCTGTCAATTCTGGATGTAAAATCAGAAGATATAGGTCAAGTACTTAACAAACCCTACAAGTACACACATCACCCATTCAACACCAGCAAACTTTTGTATTGTCACTTCTTCCCCAGCTGCCTTTTTCTTCACACTCCCCTGTGACAGGAGCTTCCATACATCCACCCAGATCTCTGCCACTACATCAAAATCCAAAGCAGAATATTCACCAACATTCAACCACCCACCTTCCAATCTTTTGTTTATTTTTTTCAACTCTAATAGCTCTTAGACAAACTATGCTTCAGCATCCATTTCATCCAGTTCCATTCCCTTAATTTTTCCATGGATACATACTATGTTAGGAGACATTACTATAGTTGCTCCTGTGTAACATCTACAGCACTTTGAACCAGTTGCACTCTCTCATATTTTCTTCCTGCATATCCCTACGGGCAGGAATTCAAGCAACAGCTTTTTCTGCATATGGATTTTCTGGCAAAATAAGTTCACCTGGACAAATCATTTCTCTTTCTTTCAAGGGGCTCCTAAATGTCCCTAATTCAATTTTGTGGTCCCATCATTGGAAAAGATGATCTCAGCCGACTCCTACTCTCTCTCCATTCCTGACCATGACTGTCCACCCTCAGGTAAGAGACTGATCTTGAATACCACTGACTCTACCAGGAAAGAAAACCGTCATCTCCCTACCACTGCCACTTTCAGATATAGATGCACCTGCTCACATGTGGGGAAAGACAGAAATTGAGTGCTTCTATATCCATCCCTCTCCCTTCTCTTCATCATGTCTTGTCTTTTCAACTCCAACACCTGCCTCTGCTCCCACAGCTTCTCCCCCTATGCAGAGCCACCTCCCTACTGCTCAGTGCACTCCTGTCCTCAGGATGTCCTGTACTCCCTGATCCCTCCAGATCCATGGCACTCCATGCCACCTACACAGATAACAAAGCCCACACTTACTTTCTGATAGTCAGTAAACTACTTCACCATCCCAACCACCTCTCCTTTATTTTCTTCTGTGAGTCACACAGGACTTGGTGGCACAGCTGGTCAGAACCAAGAATGTTTCACTGCCAAATAATGAGGATCCATTTTCAGAGGAGCACAAAACACAAAACAGCGAATGTTTGAAGCAAGAAGTAAATTCTCAAGAGAAAAGGATGCTTTTCTACATGGGATTTATAGGCTTTGAAAAAAAGGAACTCAAGATACCCATCCCCTATGACAAATGAGAAGACGCCTTTTCTTAAAGAGTTTTATTTTGATTTATTTCATTTTGTTTTATTTAAATACGCTACATAGTTCAACAGATAGGGCTTGGATTTTAGTAAAAATGTGACCATGGACTACAGTGATTTCTTTTTTTTTTCTCTTTCTTTTAAAAAAATTTTTTTAAACTTTACAATATTGTATTGATTTTCCCATATATCAACGTGAATCCGCCACAGGTATACATATGTTTCCCATCCTGAACCCTCCTCCCTCCCCATACTATCCCTCTGGGTCGTGATTTCTAATTTTATTTCATAAATAAGCCATTGGATTAAACAAATCATGCTTGGATTTTCCCCTAAAAAAGCCACACATGGTCTACCCTGAGTTTCTAATAAAGTAGGCATTCATCAAAGACAAACACTCTAAAAGCAAAAATATTTCTAATTCAATATAATTTCCATTCAATGTATTCCCATCCCACTTAAGAAAAAACAACCCGTCGTATTGATACACCACACCAAAAGGACAAAAGGAAATTAGTATCCATATAGATCAATATATAGACACTGTTCCTTTTTCTCAGAATATCCTTCAATGCATTGCTTGTCCTGGGCTCTGTGATCAGTCTTGATAGTCCATCCAGTAAAGAGAGTCCTCGAGATTAACCTCCTTGCAGAACCCTGTGAGCATTGAGTTCTTCCTTCCAGGTCCAGTTCCACACCATCGTTCCCCACATTGGAAGGGTTGGCATGTCTACCGGTGTTCCATGTTCCCCGTGCCATGTGATGCTGTCCTCCTCCACCTCCTTCACTGGGTGGGGTGTACCTGACAACAGATCATACAGAGATGGCCTTTAACAGAAACGGTTTTGAAGAAGCCTCTCCCAGAAAATACCCAGCAGCTCAAGAGTCCAGGCACGGGTTCTTACCAACAAAGGAGCTGAAACCAGCCAAGATGCTTCCTCAGTAGAAGCAGACCATGTGCAGAAAGCTCCTTCCTGTTTTCTCCTTCGCTGCCTGGAGCAGCTCAGCCAGATGACTTTGCGTGTCGTCTGCCTGCTGGAGACCCTGGCAGAGCTCACAGATGATCGAGGCTCCAAGGCTGGCTGCCTCCAGGGTGTCGTCTATGTCCACGTTGACGCCTGGCACAGGCTGCCAGGTCTCCTGATCCCTGGCACATAGGTCGGCCACCACCCGGTTATAGGCCCTCTGCCCACAGGTGAAGATGACGTCAAAGGGATCTGGGCACTCTTGAAACCTTTCTGGGCCAGGCTTGATTCTCTCATTTCTTTTCAGGATGTGTAAGACTCCATTCCTTTTGTAGTGCTTTTGGTCTTTAGAGGAGAGGTCGCTGTGCATCTTCTTGTAGGACGTGGAGAAGTCGTAGAGCACGGGTGGCTTGCGTGCCCCTCCTGGGAGCTTCACGTGGGATCCGGCTCCGAAAGACCTGACATGGAACCCGTTCTTGCTGAGGATGCGGTGGGCTTCCATGCTCCTGTTGACATTGCTCATGCAGACCACAGCCTCCATGCTCCTGTTGACACTGCTCATGCAGACCACAGCCACCCTGAGTGGGGAGGAGGGCATGGCGGCAGTCTCTTGGGACTCCAGCTGGACACGAGGACTTCAGGGTCTGAGGGGGACTCTGAAGGCCAGGGAGATGACTGGCTGGGTCCACTTTTGAAATGAGCATTTGAATCAGAGACGAGAGAAGGCCTTCATGTGGAGGCCTGGGCCCAAGGTGGGCAGAGACCTCTTTGGTGATTGGCTTAACTCTTGAGTGATTGGATTTAGATAATGGACCCAGTGGTGTGACTGGAACGACCCGGTGATCCAATCACCCAATTCAACTGCCAGGAGATGCCCATCCAGCTTCCTTGCCACCCCAGAGTCCTTTGCCAGGTACAGTTAACCCTGTATATGCCTGTGTATATGGGGCTAAGTTTGGTAATTCAATTACCTGAACGTCTGTTCTCCACCCTGGTCTGGATCCCTGGTGGGAGTATTTTGTAGTCTCCACTTCATCCTCTGGGCCACATTTGGAAGAGGCTACTATGCATATAAGACAATGTGTCCAGGGTACTTCCAAGCTTTTCATCATTCTCTCTACTGACCAGAGAACATGCATGTGAAAAGTGTGTTTGAAGTTTTCAAACTTACAGTAAATTCATTATATGTATAATTGCAAGAGTTGTTTCATATTTATTTCCTACAATTGATAATCTAGAATTGTAATTTTGTTAAATTATAGGGGAAGCACATAATTTTGCCCATAAAGAATAGCATGATTCACCAGTGTACAAAGCAACTGTTTGGAAAACATCCCTCCTGTTAGTGTTGCAGGAGTTTCAAAACATGCACATCCTCCATTTGATTTTCTTGAGTTCATGATGTTCCTTCAGGGACTGGAGCCACCTCCATGGCTTTCCCATGTTGTCAAGTACAGCTCTCTCTGAACACTCTATACTGAAATATAGAAATTTTAAATTCTGTTTCTTTTGTCAGTTTGGAGAGGTGACCTATCAAGGTTATAGACCTAAAAATTATGAACCGTACACCAAACAGTAAGGAGACACAGTCTTATCTCTTCAAAATCGTTCAGAAGAAGCATCCATTTAGAAACTCACAGTTTTTTTTTTTCTCTGTGCCTCTGTTAATTGTAGTGATTGTCACATTGAAGGAATCCTCAGTGAACACACTTTATCTTCTCCAAGTATGAGTCCCAAAGCCAGGACATTAACATTCACCCAGAATGTGGGATAAAGTAACTCTGGACCCCAGGCCACCAAATTGGAAAATCTTGGAGTGAAGCCCAGATATCTGGGATGTACAAAGCCCTTTAGATGATTGCAATGTACACCAAGGTTTGAGAGCAACTGACTCAAAGCAGGTGTTTCTGAGCCTCGATTGATACTTGGAAGCTCTGAGAATTTGTTCAAAACAGGGCATCAAGAATACAAGGGAAGCAGGACATTCAAAAGATAAAGATCTTGTCAAAGAAACTCCAGGCATAAATGAAAAGGTAGTCAGAAGCTACATACAGCATGAAATTTTATTAGAGTAGCGACTCAAACCTGAAGGCGTCTAAAAAACCTTGTAGAGCAAGATCTTGGGCTCAAAGTGAAGCAGAACAGGACCCTATGGTCTTTCCCCACTATGTCCTCTGCCTGCTTTTGTCTGTGAAAAATATTAGCTAAAGGATAAGCTTAATCAGTGAAGCGAGAGAATGCAGAAATAAAGGAGAACAGTCCATCTAACTAGACTAATAATAATAGTTGAATCATTAAATATCAAAACATCTACTACTGCTTCATTGACTATAGTACAGTAAAGCCTTTGACTGTGCAGATCACAAGAAACTGTGGAAAATTCTTAAAGAGATGGGAATGCCAGACACTGTTACTGCCTCCTGAGAAACCTGTATGCAGGTCAAGAAGCAACAGTTAGAACCAGACAGATGGGGAAACAATGGAAATAGTGAGAGCCTTTATTTTCTTGGGCTCCAAAATCATTGCAGATGGTGACTGCAGCTATGAAATTAAAAGATGCTTGCTCCTTGGGGAAAAAAAAAAAAAAACTGAAAAATTTAGCATATCAAAAAGCAGAGACATTACTTTGCCATCAAAGGTCTGTCTACACAAAGCTATGGTTTTTCCAGGAGTCATGTATGAATGTGAGAGTCGGACCATAAAGATGGCTGAGTGCTGAAGAATTGATTCTTTTGAACTGTGGTGTTGGAGAAGACTCTTGAGAGTCCCTTGGACTGCAAGGAGATGCAACCAGCCAATTCTGAAGGAAGTAAGTCCTGGATATTCATTGGAAGGAGTGATGCTAAAGCTGAAACTCCAATTCTTTGGGCTCCTGATGCCAAGAACTGACTCATTTGAAAAGACCCTGATGCTGGGAAAGACTGAAGGTGGGAGGAGATGGGGATGACAGAGGATGAGATGGTTGGATGGCATCACCAACTCAATGGACATGATTTTGAGTAAGCTCTGGGAGTTGGTGATGGACAAGGAAGTCCTGCACAAGGCATGTTGCACACCATGGGGTCCCAAAAAGTTGGATACAACTGTGCCACTGAACTAAACTGAACTGATATAAATTCCAGGGAGAAAAGCATTCTTTCCTCAAGAGAATTTTGTTCATGCTTAACATTCACTGTTCTGAGTATTATGCTCTTCTGAAAGTGCATCCTCACTATTGGGAAATGAATTATTCTTGGTTGTGATCAGCAGTAACACCAAGGCCTGTGTATCTTAAAGGAGAAAATAAAGGAGAGGGAGTTGGCATGATTGAATTAGGTTATTTGCTATGTCACCAAGTAGATGACTTTCTCTACACATTGTAGGCATATTGGAGTGAAGGGTGGACCTGGAGATGTATCAGTTAGTACAGTAATTCCTGAGGAAAAGAGTGGACCCAGGAGTAGGGTTGTGGCTCTGGACAGGTGGAGTAGATGTGGGATCAAGAGAGATGCTGAAGTGAAATAAGAGGACTTGCTGAAGAGGAGAGAGGGTAGTAATTTAGAAACACTCAATTTTCTTTCACCACAGGTGATTATGTGTATATATCTGCATGTGGCAGTGCTGGTGGTAGGAACGTGAGGGTTTCTTTCCTAGTAGATTCCTTGGGCTTTATCATTAGTCTTTCTGCTGCTGGTGGGTAGTCAGGGTCAGGATTGGTGACTGGAGGGGATAATCTGTTGAGGCTATCATTTCATGTGATGGGAACACCAAATTGAAGTAGGTTTTAAGGTAGTGTTGAATGTTCTTCTGAAGATAGAAATGTGTTATCCAGCTGATATTATTTTCACCAGAATACCCATTTTGAGGAAAATGTAATATGTTTCTGAGTTCCTTTTTGTTGAGACAGGCAAGGCAAATATGACAGAGGATTAAAATGCTGCAGGTGCTTAGATGGAGAGATTATAGTGATGAATTACAAAATATAAAGTGCATAAAATAGTTAACTACTAAGGACTTACTCTAGCACAAGGAACTCTCTGAAGGTCTCTAATGACCTATATGGGAAAAGAATCCTAAGAAAGTGGAGATATATTTAGTTTGTTGTACAGTAGAAGCTAATACAACATTGTATTCTTTTGCAGTGTAAAAGAAATTAAAAATAGAATTTGTTTACTTAAAAAATATAAAGTGTACTTGAATAAATTAAAAAGAATGGTACTGAATTAAAAAGGTTTTGGAACATGGTTTAAGAATCCTCTCTGTTGTTTAGTCGCTAAGTTGTTTATTACTCTTTTGCAACCCTGTGTAGTGTAGACGGCCAGGTTCCTCTCTCCATGGGACTTCCCAGGCAAGAATAGTGGAGTGGGTTGCCATTCCTTCTCCAGAGGATCGTCCCAATCCAGGTGTCAAACCCACATCTCCTGCAATGGCAGGTGGATCTTTTACTGCTGAGCCACCAGGGAAGCCCTATAGGTTATAAAAATATAAAAAAGATTGGAAAGTTCGAACTTTAATGGTGGTGAATTTATTGTTTATATTTTGATGGTGTCTATTGTAGAGTTAGAAAAAAGCAATTGAGGGACTTCCCTGGTTGTCCAGTGGATGAAACTTCACCTTCCATTGTAGGGGGTACAGGTTTCAGCCCTGCTTAAAGAGCTAAGATCCCACATCCCTCAAATCCAAAGAAGAAGAAGAAGAAAAAAAAAAAAAGCAGTATTGAAACAAATTCAGTAGACTTAAAAAAAATGTTCCACATCCAAAAAAATCTTAAAAAAATGTAGTTGAGGAAGACATCAAGCCCTGAACATTGTGGACACTGAGTGGGAAATGTGTTGGTTGCTGAAGTTGCTAAGAATGAGAATAGTATGTGAGTAAAACCTGATGCGAAGAACTGACTCATTTGAAAAGACCCTGATTCTGGGAAAGATTGAGGGCAGGGGGAGAAGGGGATGACAGAGGATGAGATGGTTGGATGGCATCACCAACTCAATGGACATGAGTTTGAGTAGATTCCGGAAGTTGGTGATGGATAGGGAGGCCAGGCGTGCTGCAGTCCATGGGGTCGCAAAGAGTCGAATATGACTTGACTTAACTTAAAAGGTTGCTTGGACCCACATTTCCTCTCAAACCCTGCAGCACCTGGGGCTTTCTTGCCTGGAAAATAGGAGACAGATTAGAGGAGGTGATCAGAACTCAGAGATCATTTACATGGAGCTGTGGATGTTACCTATAGAATTTAGCCAGGACTGAGAGCTGCTGGTCGGAGAAGGCAATGGCACCCCACTCCAGTATTCTTGCCTGGAAAATCCCATGGATGGAGGAGCCTGGTAGGCTGCAGTCCATGGGATCTTGAAGAGTCGGACATGACTGAGCGACTTCACTTTCACTTTTCACTTTGATGCACTGGAGAAGGAAATGGCAATCCACTCCAGTATTCTTGCCTGGAGAATCCCAGGGATAGGGGAGCCTGGTGGGCTGCCGTCTATGGGGTTTCACAGAGTCGGACACGACTGAAGCGACTTAGCAGCAGCAGCAGAGAGCTGTTGGTGGCATTTCGAAGGCATTTTCAGGTCTCACTTGGGGTGTGTGGGTTCCCAGGATGCTGAGTTCTGATCTCCATCATTGGACGTTCCTTTTACCAGTATCTTAGGATGCTTCTGGTCCGAGGTCAGGGGCAGCGGCCGGGAGGAGCTACCCCACGTCTATGGTCTGGGGCGGTGGCAGAGAGTGCCAGGCTGTGACAGCACAGGAGCAGTAGAGAGGAGCTACCCTACACCCGAGGCCAGGGGGAGCGGCTGGAAAGAGCAACCCCATGCCTGAGGCCAGGGGTGGCAGCCAAGAGGAGCAACCCCACGTCCAAGGAGCGCTGGCTGCACGGGCGCAGGAAGGCCTAGAGGAGCTATTCCATGTTCAAGGTCAGGAGGGGTGGTGCTGAGGAGATACCCCTCGTCCAAGGTAAGGAGCAGTAGCTGCGCTTTGTTGGAGCAGCTGTGAAGAGATACCCCACGTCCAAGGTAAGAGAAACCCAAGTAAGATGGTAGGTGTTGAAAGAGGGCATCAGAGGGCAGACACATTGAAACCATAATCACAGAAAACTAGTGAATCTAATCACACTAGGACTACAGCCTGGTCTAACTCAATGAAACTAAGCCATGCCCCTGGGGCCACCCAAGACAGGAGGGTCATGGTGGAGAGGTCTGACAGAATGTGGTCCACTGGAGAAGGAAATGGCAAGCCACTTCAGTATTCTTGCCTTGAGAACCCCATGAACAGTATGAAAAGGCAAAATGATAGGATACTGAAAGAGGAACTCCCCAGATCAGTAGGTGCCCAATATGCTCCTGGAGATCAGTGGAGAAGTAACTCCAGAAAGAATGAAAGGATGGAGCCAAAGCAAAAACAATACCCAGTTGTGGATGTAACTGGTGATAGAAACAGGGTCCGATGCTGTAAAGAGCAATATTGCATAGGAACCTGGAATGTTAGGTCCATGAATCAAGGCAAATTGAAAGTGGTCAAACAGGAGATGGCAAGAGTGAATGTCGACATTCTAGAAATCAGCGAACTCAAATGGACTGGAATGGGTGAATTTAACTCAGATGACCATTATATCTACTACTGCGGGCAGGAATCCCTTAGAAGAAATAGAGTAGCCATCATGGTCAACAAAAGAGTCTGAAATGCAGTACTCGGATGCAACCTCAAAATGCTGTGATGCTGTGAATGTGATGCACTCAATATGCCAGCAAATTTGGAAAACTCAGCAGTGGCCACAGGACTGGAAAAGGTCCGTTTTCATTTCAATCCCCAAGAAAGCAATGCCAAAGAATACTCAAACTACCGCACAATTGCACTCATGTCACACGCTAGTAAAGTAATGCTCAAAATTCTCCAAGCCAGGCTTCAGCAATACATGAACCGTGAACTTCCAGATGTTCAAGCTGGTTTTAGAAAAGGCAGAGGAACCAGAGATCAAATTGCCAACATCCGCTGGATCATCGAAAAAGCAAGAGAATTCCAGAAAAACATATACTTCTGCTTTATTGACTATGCCAAAGCCTTTGACTGTGTGGATCACAATCAACTGTGGAAAATTCTGAAAGAGATGGGAATACCAGACCACCTGCCCTGCCTCTTGAGAAACCTGTATGCAGGTCAGGGAGCAACAGTTAGAACTGGACATGGAACAACAGAAGGGTTCCAAATAGGAAAAGGAGTACATCAAGGCTGTATATTGTCACCCTGCTTATTTAACTTATATGCAGAGTACATCATGAGAAACGCTGGGCTGGAAGAAACACAAGCTGGAATCAAGACTGCTGGGAGAAATATCAATAACCTCAGATATGCATATGACACCACCCTTATGGCAGAAAGTGAAGAGGAGCTGAAAAGCCTCTTGATGAAAGTGAAAGAGGAGAGTGAACATGTTGGCTTAAAGCTCAACATTCAGCAAATGAAGGTCATGGCATCTGGTCCCATCACTTCTTGGAAAATAGATGGGGAAACAGTGGAAACATTGTCAGACTTTATATTTTTGGGCTCCAAAATCACTGCAGATGGTGACTGCAGCCATGGAATTAAAAGATGCTTACTCCTTGGAAGAAAAGTTATGACCAACCTAGATAGCATATTCAAAAGCAGAGACATTGCTTTGCTAACAAAGGTCCGTTTAGTCAAGGCTATGGTTTTTCCTGTGGTTATGTATGGATGCGAGAGTTGGACTGTGAAGAAAGCTGAGCACTGAAGAATTGATGCTTTTGAACTGTGGTGTTGGAGAAGACTCCTGGGAGTTCCTTGGACTGCAAGGAGATCCACCCAGTCCATTCTAAAGGAAATCAGTCCTGGGTGTTCTTTGGAAGGAATGATGCTAAAGCTGAAACTCCAGTACTTTGGTAACCTCATGCGAAGAGTTGACTTATTGGAAAAGATTCTGATGCTGGGAGGGATTGGGGGCAGGAGGAGAAGGGGACGACAGAGGATGAGATGGCTGGATGGCGTCACTGACTCGATGGATGTGAGTCTGGGTGAACTCCGGGAGTTGGTGATGGACAGGGAGGCCTGGCGTGCTGCGATTCATGGGGTCGCAAAGAGTCGGACACAACTGAGCGACTGAACTGAACTGAACTGAATATCCTATTGTATATATGTACAATCACATCTTTATCCATTCCTTTGTTGAGGGACATTTAGGTTGCTTCCACATGTTGGCCATTGTAAAGTGCTGCATCCAATACATACATTGGAATGCATGCATCTTTTTGATTTATGGTTTTCTCTGGATATATGCCCAGAAGTGGGATTGCAGGACCAGGTGTGTGTACGTGCTAAGTTGCTTCAGGCGTGTCTGACTCTTTTCGACCACATGGACTGTAGCTACCCAGGCTCCTCTCCATGAAGTTCTCCAGGCAAGAATACTGGAGTGGGTTGCATGCCCTCCTCCAGAGGATCTTCCTGACCCAGAGTCTTCCATGATTCCTTCATTGCAGGCAGATTCTTTACTGTCTGAGCCACCAGGGAAGACCTGCAGGATCATATGGTATTTCTATTTTTAGTTTTTTAAGGAAACTCCACACTGTTCTTCATAGTGGCTGTACAATTTTACATTTCCACCAACAGTGTAGGCGGGCTCCCTTTTCTCCATGCTCTCTCCAGCATTTATTGTTTGTAGACGTTTTGGTGATGGCCATTCTGACTGGTGTGATACCTCATTGTGGTTTGATTTGCATCTGTATGATCAGTAGTGATGTCTCCCATCTTTCCATGCACCGTTAAGTCTTTTAACAATCACTGATAGATAAGGGTGGGGACAGCAGGGTGAGGAACTCTGTTCTGAGTGTCTGGTCTGTCCACTGTGGGGACAGAGTGGCAAAACCTGGCAGGTCCTCAGCTGTAGTAAAGGGGTTGTGAGTGCCAAGTCCAGCCCCCTGGGGTTCCCACAGGCTCTGGCATCTCCTCTCCTGGGCAGGGCCATCTGTTTGGCAAAGCACACCCCAGTTGCCTGGGTTCCCTGCTTGCTGTCCCTGGCACAAACCCCAGGCTGCAGTCCTGGGAGCCTAGTCCTGCTGGGAGCTGGTGCCTCCTGGAGGCCGTGGGCCATTTCTTCCTCTGCCCTCTGCAGGTGGAGCAGTTGGCAGGCTGAGTCCCTGCTTCTCTTGGCCAGTTCCTGCCACAGCTAATATCTTCCCTGTGGCCCACTCCTGGCAATGAGTCCTCTGGGGCAGAGCTGCACCTGGGATATCTTTATGAGGGAAGCCTGCTTCCATCACTGGTACTGGACCCATTTTTCTGGAATCTTTCCTGGGTGGTCCCATTCCCTGTAGTATTTCCCTGGGGGCCTCCAGAGCACCTCTCTTGCTAGTCCGTCACCTGGTCACTTTCCTGGATTTTTCCCCTTAAACTCTCCTGGTGTTGGCAGGGTGCTTTAACTGTTCACAAAGCATTTTCTTTATTTTTTTTTTTTTAACTTTTATTTATCTATATCTTTGACATATAGGATGTTCCTCACTTCATGTGGGATCTTGTGTAGTAGGCCGTGGGCTCTCTGGTTGTTTCGTGTAGGCTCCAGAGAACATAGGCTTCGGTAGTTGCCACGCTTGGGTTTAGTTGCCCCACGCCATGTGGGATCTTAGATCCTAGACCAGAGATTGAACCCAAGTCCCCTGCCGTGCAAGGTGGATTCTTAACCACTGGGCCACCAGGGATCAGATTAGATCAGATCAGTTACTCAGTCGTGTCCGACTCTTTGCGACCCCATGAATTGCAGCACGCCAGGCCTCCCTGTCCATCACCAACTCCCGGAGTTCACTGAGACTCATGTCCATCGAGTCAGTGACGCCATCCAGCCATCTCATCCTCTGTCTTCCCCTTGTCCTTTTGCCCCCAATCCCTCCCAGCATCAGAGTCTTTTCCAATGAGTCAACTCTTCGCATGAGGTGGCCAAAGTACTGGAGTTTCAGCTTTAGCATCATTCCTTCCAAAGGACACCCAGGACTGATCTCCTTTAGAATGGACTGGTTGGATCTCCTTGCAGTCCAAGGGACTCTCAAGAGTCTTCTCCAACACCATAGTTCAAAAGCATCAATTCTTCGGCGCTCAGCCTTCTTCACAGTCCAACTCTCACATCCATACATGACCACAGGAAAAACCATAGCCTTGACTAGACGAAACTTTGTTGGCAAAGTAATGTCTCTGCTTTTGAATATGCTATCTAGGTTGGTCATAACTTTTCTTTCAAGGAGCAAGCGTCTTTTAATTTCATGGCTGCAGTCACCATCTGCAGTGATTTTGGAGTCCCCCCAAATAAAGTCTGTTACTGTTTCCACTCTTTCCCCATCTATTTACCCTGGAGTGATGGGCCTGGATGCCATGATCTTTGTTTTCTGAATATTGAGTTTTAAGCCAACTTTTTCACTCTCCTCTTTCACTTTCATCAAGAGGTGCTTTAGTTCTTCGCTTTCTGCCATAAGGGTGGTGTCGTCTGTATATCTGAGGTTATTGATATTTCTTCCAGCAATATTCATTATGGCTTGTGCTTCATACAGCCTGGCATTTCACATGATGTATTCTGCATATAAATTAAATAAGCACTCTGACAGTACACAGCCTGGACGTACTCCTTTCCTGATTTGGAACCAGTCTGCTGTTCCATGTCCAGTTCTAACTATATACAGATTTCTTGACCTGCATAAAGATTTCTCAGGAGGCAGGTAAGGTGGCCTGATATTCCCATCTCTTGAGGAATTTTCCACAGTTTTTTGTGCTCCACACAGTCAAAGGCTTTGGCATAGTGAATAAAGCAGAAATAGATGTTTTTCTGGAACTCTCTCGTTTTTTCGATGATCCAATGAATGTTGGCCATTTGATCTCTGGTTCCTCTGCCTTTTCTAAATCCAGCTTGAACTTCTGGAAGTTCGTGGTTCACATAGTGTTGAAGGCTGGTTTGGAGAATTTTGGACATTATATTGCTAGCATGTGAGATGAATGCAATTGTGTGGTAGTTTGAGCATTCTTTAGCATTGCCTTTCTTTGGATTGGAATGAATACGGACCTTTTCCAGTCCTGTGGCCACTGCTCAGTTTTCCAAATTTGCTGGCATATTGAGTGCAGCACTTTCACAGCATCATCTTTCAGGATTTGAAACAGCTCAACTGGAATTCCATCACCTCCACTAGCTTTGTTCATAGTGATGCTTCCTAAGGCCCACTTGACTTCACATTCCAGGATGTCTGGCTCTAGGTTGAGTGTTCATACCTTCGTGATTATCTGGGTCATGAAGATCTTTTTGTATAGTTTTTCTGTGTATTCTTGCCACCTCTTTTTAATATCTTCTGCTTCTGTTAGGTCCATACCGTTTCTGTCCTTCATTGTGCCCATCTTTGCATGAAATGTCCCCTTAATATCTCTAATTTTCTTGAAGAGATCTGTAGTCGTTCCCATTCTATTTATTCCCTCTATTTCTTTGCACTGATTTGTGAGGAAGGCTTTCTTATCTCTCCTTGCTATTCTTTGGAACTCTTCATTCAAATGGGTATGTCTTTCCTTTTCTTCTTTGCCTTTTCACTTCTCAGATGCTCAGAAGCCCCTCAAAAAGGAAGTGATGCTCTAATATCAAAGGCCCAGGTTTCCTGACTGATTTGTTCTGACTCTGCCTTTAGGCCCTCGGCCAGGGCTTCATGGGAGCCTGTGTCCTGAGGGTCTTGATGGGGCACATGTGTGGCTGTCTATTAAGGGTGTCCATGGGGCCTCTTCTTCTGGGGAAGGCACCCGAGGGGTGAGAAGAAGCTGCAGCTGCTGTGGGGCCCACTGGGCGGCTCTGAAACTGACAGGGAAGTTCTCTTACAAGAGCAGCAGCTTGGCGGTTGATCTATAGGGGCCGTGAGAAAGCGCAGTCAGGCTGGTCTCCTGGATCTTAGGCCTCATGGGACGTTCGGGGCTGAGAGTGGCTGGGAAGCTGCCGGATGGGGGGGCACTCATAGACACAGAGGTGAAGGTGGTGCCGGGGTGGGCTAGCTGACCCGTCAGTTGGTTCTGCACCACATCCTCAGGGCCAAAATTTGGGGAAATGCTGTTTCCCCAAACTGAAGGAGGCAAACTGAAGTTTGCAGGATTTGGTGAACTAGCTAATCCTTCTTGGGTGGTTTGTATCAGACTCTGTGATGATTCAGTGATGACCTTGGCTCCCTGACCTGACCTGCCCATCCTTCAGTGGGTCTGCCTGGCCCCAGGGCTGATGGGGGCTTTGTGGTATGGGGGTTCTTCCTCTGGTGTGCCCTGTGCATTTGGGCCATCCTCTACCAGGCCTCCCACAGTGGGACTGAATTCCATCAGGCTGCCCTGGTGGCTCAGAAGGTAAAGAATCTGCCTGCAATTCAGGAGACCTGGGTTCAATTCTTGGGCTGGGAAGATGCCCTGGAGAAGGGAATGGCTAGCCATTCCAGTATTCTTCCCTGGAGGATCCCATGGACAGAGGAGCTTGGTGGGCTACAGTCCATGGGGTCAAAAAGAGTTGGACATGACTGAGTGACTAACACTAACACTTCTACCAGGCCTTCCACGGTGGGACTGGTTCCAGCAGATCAATTTGTGGACTCCAGGGCTTACTTCCTCCCATCCACCCTGCTCCACTGCTGCATCAGGACCTGAGAAGAACTTCTCCTCCACCAGAAGAGGAGAGTGGTGTCTTTGTGGCCTGAGGTTAGTTGCTTAGAGGCCAATGGGTGTGGCCGAGGCAGGTGCTGCTGTCCAGGCTCAGAGGAAGATGCCAAAGTCCAGAGGACCCTTATGAAGGTGGTGGGGGGCAGTATGGAATTGACAACTCAGGGAGGGAGCTGGGACCCTAAGGATGCAACTGTTTACTGGGAGCGGCTTCCTTTCCTTGGGGGTGGTGGGTCCAAGGGGGACCCTTGGTGCTCTCCTTGGGCAGAACTCAAGCCCCAGTCCTCACTGAGGTCACCCTGAAAAGCCACAATCCAGGTTCAGTCCTGCAGCTGCTGCAAGAAGCTCTCAGCTCCTACTCATCCTGTTCCCCTCATCTCTACCTCCCCCTCCCCCTACCAGTGTAGGTGTGTGTGTTTGTGCTTGCTCAGGTTTGGGGTGGGTCCCTATCCCATTACTATGGGAGCCACGAGGCAGTTTGGTTCACGCTGGTTTACACTGAAACCCCAAACCTTTAGCAAATGGTTAGATCTTTAAGTAAGACTTGTTTGGCGGGTGAGTGAGATGACAGGGAGGTTTGGGACCCACCTGGGGATGAGGCCACCCTGCAGTGGTCCTGGCGCAGTGGAATCTTGGCTGATTCTGGCTCTAAGTTCTCACTTACACGAAGGTGAAACCTGGGGAAAGCTGATGATTCCTCTGACACCAGCTATGTGCCTATTGACACTGTGATTGTGTGTGTGTTAGTCACTCAGTTGTGTCTGACTCTTTGTGATGTCATGGACTGTAGCCCACTAGGCTCCTCTGTCCATGGGATTCTCCAGGCCAGAATAGTGGAGTGGGTGGCCATGCCCTTCTCCAGTGGATCTTCCCGACTCAGGGATCGAACCCGGGTCTCCTACATTGCCGGCAGACTCTTCAGAATCTGAGCCACCAGGGAAGCCCATTGGAACTACAAAGAGGAATATGATTAAAACTCTCTGCCTCCCATAGTCCTGAAGTCTGTGCATTGCCCTGGCCTGTGTTCCTAAACAGAGGAGCAAAAAGTCCCATCCCAGGTCCATGATTCAGGGGCTCCTAGAAGTGTGTGAGTTTGTGGGGTAGGAGATTTGCTGCTTATACAAACATCTGGACGAGCTGTGGTCCCACCTTGTCACCCTTCCCCCCACTTCTAGGCAGGCACTGCAGAGTTGAGTGGGTTGGTGGTGCTGGCCAGCGGTCAGCGTCTGTGCTGTGAGCATGGGGCAGGTGTTAAAGAAGGAGATGGATGTGATCAGCTGCCCCAGAGTTGGGGGTCCTTCGGGTTTACCAGAGCTATCTGGTGATCAAAAACCCTCCCTGCTGTGTGTTTTGTTTCCTGAGATCATACTCTTCTTTTTCCTTATGCATTGTATTTATTATTATTATTTGCCCATGCTGGGTCTTAGCTGCAGCACTCAGGATCTTTGTGGTCATGTGCAGGATTTTTAATTGCGGCATGTGAGATCCAGTTCCCCGAGCAGGAATTGAACCCAGGAGCCCTGCATTGGGAGTGTGGAGTCTTAACCACTGGACCACCAAGGAAGTCCATATCCTCTGATTTTTCCTTCCAGTGTTGATACCCACAGTCTGAATCCAGGGCTGCTCCCACCACTGCCAGCCTGGAGACAGAGAAGGCAGGGGCTCCCCTCCCAGTAGCTCCACAGGCATTCCTTTGTCTTCCAAGAGTGGGAAAGTGAGATGGAGGAGGACTGTTGTTTTTGAAATGTCACAGTTAATTACATATGGTCTGTGCCCCTTCTAAGGGATTTCTGGAAGCCTTCTGCTTCCCCACATCTGCCCAGTTCTTACCCCTGAGTTTGAGGTCCTCCAGGTGGACTCCTGTGTCCCTGTGTCATGGCCCCATCCTTCTCTGAGCACTTCCCTGCTTTAAGGCATAGCAAGCTATTCCAGGGTCATCTTGTACTTTCTCTGCCCAAGCTCTGTAAAAAGGTACTTTTCTAAGAAATGCTGTTGCTTGTTAGTAGAAAATGAATGTTTACATATGTGTGTATGTGATGTATTAATATATATAAACTCTATATATTCTGGAGAAGGAAATGGCAACCCACTCCAGTATTCTTGCTTGGAAAATTCCATGGATGGAGGAGCCTGGTAGGCTATAGTCCATGGGGTTGCAAAGAGTCACACACGACTGAGCGACTTCACTCTCTCTCTCTATCTATATACACAAATATATAGTTAAATATACACATACAAACACAGTTACCCACATTGATCAATCATCTTATCTGTTTTTCTGTGTATCTTCTCTCTATCCATCTTAACAAGGAGGAGTCCATACCTCCAGGTCCACTCAACCAATATTCGTTTTAACGTCCTAGCACTTAATGTCTTTTCTTTCTCTAACAGTGAAGAATCAGACTCCAGTTATCTACAATATATTTCCATGTTTGCTTAATCCTAGAATATACAGGATGTAGTTTCAGACTTGCTAACTCATTGTGCTGTTGAAACAAAATCTACTATCTAGAACCCAGTATTTGTTAGAACCTGGAGGTTTCAAGGCAAAATATTGGTTCAAAACTTACTTTTTCGTCCCTTTCATTGTAAATAAAGTTAGGTTCACTTGCCCCCATTTGTAGTCTACATTAGGGTTTCTCCATTTTCTCCTTGATTTTTGTTCATTAAAAATTAGAGTATGTGAAACATTTGCATGAACTCTAAGAACATAAAACCACAAACTCTACTAAGTGTCACCCCTCCACGTTTCCTACCCTGTTGTTACCGTCTTATTCTTCTCACCCATTTCTACCCACTCCCTGGATAAGATCAATCTCAGTAGTTTCTGGGTTACCTCCCTAAGTTTTTATTGGTATACTTGTGCAGATTGCAAATATATTTTTTTCTCCCTTCTATCTTTTATAAAAAGTGAACACACCATAAATATTCTTTCTTGCTTTTTTAATTTTGAAGCTTCAATATATTTTTCTACTTCTGTATGTTTTTCAAAACCAAGCATACTTTCATATATTATTCTTTAAAAACTTATTCGTGTATTTATTCATTTTTTGGCTGTGCTGGGTCTTTGTTGCTGTGGGTGGGCTCTCTCTAGTTGCAGTGAGCAGGGGCTGCTTTCTAGTTGCAGTACATCTGGGTTTCTCATTGAGGTGGCTTCTTCTGCTGTGGTGCATGGGCTTAGCTGCCCCTAGGCATGCAGAATCTTCCCAGACCAGGGATTGAACCTGTGTCCCCTGGCAGGTGGATTCTTAATCACTGGACCACCAGGGAAGCCCCACGTATCAATTTTATAGTGGCCAGTGAATATACAACATGAAATAGAAAAGAGCTAGGAGGCCTGCTACCTAGTACTTATTCAAGAAATTTAATTTTATGAATGTGTAAATCAATATCTATGAGTACTGAACCAGAAATCTTTCATGTACCATTTCAGATCCTCCTGGCTCATCCACTTCTTTTTCCACCTTCTTTTACAGTGGCTGCTGGGGCCAGCAGCTCTGTCCAGCTTCACACAGCCTGGTAGCACCTCTCCAGCCTGTGCTGTGAGCCTCTGGGCTCCACCTGGGGGCCTCCCTGTTAAGGCTGTTGCTGGACTGCCCTTACAGTTCAATTAGGTTCAGTCACTCAGTAGTGTCTGGCTCTTTGTGACCCTATGGACTGTAGCACGCTAGGCCTCCCTGTCCATCACCAACTTCTGAAGTTTACTAAAATTCATGTCCATTGAGTTGGTGATGCCATCCAACCATCTCATCCTCTGTCATCCCTTTCTCCTCCTGCCCTCAATCTTTCCCAGCATCAGGGTTTTTTCCAATGAGTCAGTTCTTCACATCAGGTGGCCAAAGTATTGGACTTTCAGTTTCAGCATCAGTCCTTCCAGTGAATATTCAGGACTGATTTCCTTTAGGATGGACTGGTTGGATCTCCTTGCAGTCCAAGGGACTCTCAAGAGTCTTCTCCAACACCACAGTTCAAAAGCATCAATTCTTAAGCACTCAGCTTTCTTTATGGTCCAACTCTCATAACCATACATGACTACTGGAAAAACCATAGCTTTGACTAGATGGACCTTTGTTGGCAAAGCAATGTCTCTGCCTTTTAATATGCTGTCTGTGTTGGTGATAACTTTTCTTACAAGGAATAAGCATCTTTTAATTTCATGGCTTCAGTCACCATCTGCAGTGATTTTGGAGCCTAAAGAAATAAAGTCTGTCACTGTTTCCACTATTTCCCCATCTATTTGCAACGAAGTGATGGGACCAGATGCCATGATCCTAGTTTTCTTAATGTTGAGTTTTAAGCCAACTTTTTCACTCTCCTCTTTCACTTTCCTCAAGAGGCTCTTTAGTTCTTCTTCACTTTCTGCCATAAGGATGGTGCCATCTGCATATCTGAGTTTATGCAAGGACTGCCCTTGGTGCTTGTATATAAACAACCTGCGATGCAAAACATTCATGCCCCTCTGAGCAGTGAGGGATGAAGCCTGTGAGTGCACTCTTCACTGTTTCACTGTGGATGGTCTGGAGATGCAATTTAGAAGGATTATGTAACACTCAACCCTTGCTTATTCTCACAGCTACAACTGCCTCCCTGCTCTCTCTCTCTTTTTAAAAGTCTTTATTATTTATTTATTTTTTAATTTTAAGTAGCTATGTTTATTATTACTTTTTTCCAGCAATCTTGCAAGAGGCAGAAGTGTGACATTGAGTTGAGTGAGATGAGCGTGTAAATGGGTTGATGAGGAGCCCTCCTCTTGATGCAGGCCTCTGGCTTGTCAAGGAATGGCTGGTTCCACCGCTGAGCCATGTTCACTCTTTTGCTTCAAGGAAAAGGGTTTTTTGAGGGAACAACTTTACCTCCAATAATGACTTATTTGGGTCCAGCTGGGTTACATCTCTCCTAGGAAAGGTACTCAGTAACTTGAATTCATCCCATGGAAATCCTTTGGAAGCTACGAAATCAAAGACGATCTGGAGCTTATTGCTGGCTAGGAAACGCCGCTCGAGGAACTCGCCACTTGGGGTCCGGATCCGCAGTTTGCTCACAGGCTCAGCATTTTCTTCCTTTGGCTCAGGAGGCAAGGCCTGCTCTAAGGAGAGCCTGATGGCCTCACGTTCTTCTTCTTGTTCTTTTCGAATCTGTTCCAAACAAAACTGTTCTGCCATTTCTCTCTCATGAGCTTCCCTCTGCTCTGTCAGCCTCAAGTGAAAGGCGATAGGCCTCATCTTGTTCTCTCTTCACATTTTCTCTGGCTTCTCGTTCATCCTCATCCTTTATATCTTCCTGTTGTTGGGTTGTGAAGATCTCCATTGCAGCCATGAGTCTCATCATTAACTCATCCACTGTTGTGTTACCTTGTATCACATTTAACACTTCATTAGATGATCGCTTTCCCATAATAATCAGAAAAAGTGGAAACTGATCTGTTTTTTGAGTCCGAATGGTTTGGGCAACAACACTGCCAAAGTGTCTATTGCACATTGTCAGAAATCTTGCTCTGTTGGCATCCTTTGTCAGATCCCAAGCCCAGGTTATAAAATTTTGACTCAGATAAGAGACAATAGATTCAGCACAAAGCATTTGTGAGCAGAACATGTTGGTTAATACACTTTCATCACGGTGGAGGTAGATAGCAAGAAGCTTTCTATCTCGGGCTTTCACATAGAAGGCCTCTTGAAAAGCTGCTTCTAATGAGCCAATAAAAAATACAGGATGGCAGTCACCATATCTTGAAGAAAACTCTGCTGTAAATTGTAATAAGGCATCTCCTTCATTTCCTGCGTTTTCTGGCATCATTGGAGATTTTCTCAGGGCAGATGATGCCATGTCGAATACTTCTCCATCATCCACCCCAAATTCGGAAGCATCTTCAAAGTCATCTCCATCACTATCACTAACCATATGAACATCGGTGCTTTGCTCTTCAGATTGCTCCCGGGTCTGTGCAGGTGAAGATCTTCTTCCCACTGTAAGTCGATGGCAGGGATAAGAGAGCCCTGATTCAGCAAGACACATGGAGTCATCTGTGGCAGAAGTTGGCCAGCCCTCCCATAACTGATGGCGAACAGGGATACCGTGAGGTCATACACATTTCTCTTTACCTCTTGAATGGTACTGCTTCCAGAGAAGTTCAGGTTGTACTCCCGCTGGACTTCTCGGTGGGTGATGATCAGCATGAAGTTTTGATTTAATGACTCCTGCAGGGCACCAGCATGACTAGATGATGAAGGTGGTGGCAAATCTGGGGTAAGGACATAAAGACTGTTGTTTTTTGGCAAGTGTAGTGATTTTAAGACGGTACTGTCTTCCACGTCTCCAGTCTTCAGCCTTTTAAAAGCATTTTAGACATAGGTATCTGAAGTTCACTTTCTAAAATCTGTTTAATTTCTCCAACAGTACAGCTGTCTTCCAGTACCACACCAACATTTCTGTCTCTGTACTCAACCCTGAAGTCCAGCATCCGCGGTTGCCTTTCTACAATTTGCCTAGATGGCATTACAGGTCGAAATGCTGAAGAGGAAGAGGGAGCAGGAGCTGGAGCTGGGTGACTTGCTGGATCAAATGCAGGTCCTGATATAGTCTCACCTCCATAGTCACTTTGCAGAATGCCATTTTCCTGGGGTATTACACCATTAATAGCTGCCACTAAGTCCCGATTATTTTGTTCAAGCAGTGTAATAGCTTCATCAATGTTTCAATGCCAATACATGTCTGAAAATCCGCCAGGATCATCTCCCGGTCCATGTTGGACGTCATGGCGGCCGCCGAGTTCCGCGGCTCCGGGAGCGAAGCGCGCACCTGGGAGGGAGACTGCGCCTCCTGCGGCCGTCGCCGCTGCCGCCGCCGGGCGCTGAAGGGCTGGCGGGCGAGCTGGCGGGCGGGCCGGCGGGCCCTAGAAGTCTTTACTGATTTTGTTACAACATTGTTTATATTTTATGTTTTGTTTTTTGGCCAGGAGGTAAATGGGATCTTAGCTTCTTGACCAGGGATCAAACCTGTGTTCCCTGTATTGGAAGGGGAGGTCTTAACCACTGGACCACCAGGGAAGTCCCCTCCCTGTTGATATTTGAATAATTCATAGTTGATTTCTCCCCAAGACAGTTGGTATGACTGGTCTTTCTTCCCCAAACTATGTTCCCCAGGACTGACTTGGCTGTCTCTCTCTCTTCCCTCTAGTCTTACCTTAAATCTCATATTCTCAGGATATTAACTCTGACCCTTATTTAATACCCCCAATCCTCTTACCCTCTACATTTTTCTATTTCCATAGCTCTTATTGTCTTCTAACACTTGACACAGTTGCTTATTTTTGTTTTATTGTTTATTGTATCTTTCCCCTCTCAACACGATAAGCATCACAAAGGCAGGATTTTTTTTTCAAAATGCCCCGTTTCCACTGATACCTCCCAAATGCCTAGAACAGTGTTTTGATCATAGCATGGGCTAAATTAATTTTTGTCAAGTGAATCACATTTGTGAAGTGATTAGAATAGTTTCTTGTGGAAATCAAATAATTTCTTTAACAAATTCAGTGTATACTGTAAGAAAACTGTGTGCCTCAAAGCTCAGTCTCTTGAGCTCTCTGCAGGCATGCCTATGTAAGTCACTGTCATAAAAGGTCAATAAATGTCACTTAGGAACTGTATCCATCTCATGTGGTGAAACAACCTCTTATTCTTTGAAAGATTACCTCAGTGGCACAAATTTCAGTTCAGTGAAGGGCTCTCCTTTCATCTCCCCCTCAGGGCCTCTCACTGATAACTTCTGCAGCCCCATGATGCCAGCCCCCCACCCCAATAGAACTGACCAATTGCCAAGAAGTCCTCTAGTCCCAGAAGGGAGGTGGTGGTGGGGTGTGATCTTCAAAGAATTGTTCATGAGAGTACCCTGAAGAGGGGGAAAATTGGAAAGAACAGACCGTGCTTGCAGAACGCATTTTCTGGACTCGCTGGTCCCAGGGCCTTGGCTGTGATGGTCATGCCTCACCAAAGCACAGGTCCCGCTGCATGTGGAGCCCTTGCCAGTATCTGCAGTGCTCACATTCACTTCAGGGGCCCCAGAGGGAGACCAACACACAGCCCCCATGTTTATTCCTTTTAAGCTTCTCCCTTTCAAGGCACCAACTGGATGCTGAAAACTGATGAGCCCCAAACACTTTAATACATCCTTGGTTAAAAATTCAATTCAAGGTGGAGAATACAAAGTAAAATAACATTTTATGAAAAGCATGAAAAGGAGAGATAGTAACATAAGCAGATTTGAAATTCAGTCCTCTGGGAAAACTTATCCTTTTTTGTGACAGAGAGTTACGGGTTATTTAAAAAGTCATAAAAACAGCTATGGGCTTCCCTGGTGGCTCAGTGATAAAGAATCTGCTTGTAATGCAGGAGCCATCAGATCAGATCAGACCAGATCAGTCACTCAGTCGTGTCCGACTCTTTGCAACCCCATGAATCGCAGCACGCCAGGCCTCCCTGTCCATCACCAACTCTGGGAGTTCACTGAGACTCACGTCCATCGAGTCAGTGATGCCATCCAGCCATCTCATCCTCTGTCGTCCCCTTCTCCTCCTGGCCCCAATCTCTCCTAGTATCAGAGTCTTTTCCAATGAGTCAACTCTTCGAATGAGGTGGCCAAAGTACTGGAGTTTCAGCTTTAGCATCATTCCTTCCAAAGAAATCCCAGGGCTGATCTCCTTCAGAATGGACTGGTTGGATCTCCTTGCAGTCCAAGGGACTCTCACAAGTCTTCTCCAACACCACAGTTCAAAAGTATCAATTCTTCGGCGCTCAGCCTTCTTCACAGTCCAACTCTCACATCCATACATGACCTCAGGAAAAACCATAGCCTTGACTAGACGAACCTTTGTTGGCAAAGTAATGTCTCTGCTTTTGAACATGCTATCTAGGTTGGTCATAACTTTTCTTCCAAGGAGTAAGCGTCTTTTAATTCATGGCTGCAGTCACCATCTGCAGTGATTTTGGAGCCCAGAAAAATAAAGTCTGACATTGTTTCCACTGTTTCCCCATCTATTTCCCATGAAGTGGTGGGACCGGATGCCATGATCTTCGTTTTCTGAATGTTGAGCTTTAAGCCAACTTTTTCACTCTCCACTTTCACTTTTGTCAAGAGGCTTTTGAGTTCCTCTTCACGTTTTGCCATAAGGGTGGTGTCATCTGCACATCTGAGGTTATTGATATTTCTCCTGGCAATTTTGATTCCAGCTTGTGTTTCTTCCAGCCCAGCGTTTCTCATGATGTACTCTGCATATAAGTTAAACAAATAGGGTGACAATACACAGCCTTGACGAACTCCTTTTCCTATTTGGAACCAGTCTGTTGTTCCATGTCCAGTTCTAACTGTTGCTTCCTGACCTGCATACAAATTTCTCAAGAGGCAGATCAGGTGGTCTGGTATTCCCATCTCTTTCAGAATTTTCCACAGTTGATTGTGATCCACATAGTCAAAGGCTTTGGCATAGTCAATAAAGCAGAAATAGATGTTTTTCTGGAACTCTCTTGCTTTTTCTATGATCCAGAAGATGTTGGCAATTTGATCTCTGGTTCCTCTGCCTTTTCTAAAACCAGCTTGAACATCAGGAAGTTCATGGTTCACATATTGCTGAAGCCTGGCTTGGAGAATTTTGAGCATTACTTTACTAGTGTGTGAGATGAGTGCAATTGTGTGGTAGTTTGAGCATTCTTTGGCATTGCCTTTCTTTGGGATTGGAATGAAAACTGACCTTTTCCAGTCCTGTGGCCACTGCTGAGTTTTCCAAATTTGCTGGCATATTGAGTGCAGCACTTTCACAGCATCATCTTTCAGGATTTGGAATAGCTCAACTGGAATTCCATCACCTCCACTAGCTTTGTTCATAGTGATGCTTCCTAAGGCCCACTTGACTTCACATTCCAGGATGTCTGGCTCTAGGTCAGTGATCACACCATCGTGATTATCTGGGTTTTGAAGATCTTTTTTGTACAGTTCTTTTGTGTATTCTTGCCACCTCTTCTTAATATCTTCTGCTTCTGTTAGGTCCATACCATTTCTGTCCTTTATTGAGCTCATCTTTGCATGAAATGTTCCTTTGGTATCTCTGATTTTCTTGAAGACATCCCTAGTCTTTCCCATTCTGTTGTTTTCCTCTATTTCTTTGCATTTTTCTCTGAAGAAGGTTTTCTTATCTCTCCTTGCTATTTTTTGGAACTCTGCATTCAGATGTTTATATCTTTCCTTTTCTCCTTTGCTTTTTGCTTCTCTTCTTTTCACATCTATTTGTAAGGGCTCCCCAGACAGCCATTTTGCTTTTTTGCATTTCTTTTCTATGGGAATGGTCTTGATCCCTGTCTCCTGTACATGTCACGAACCTCATTCCATAGTTCATCAGGCACTCTATCTATCAGATCTAGGCCCTTAAATCTATTTCTCACTTCCACTGTATAATCATAAGGAATTTGATTTAGGTCATACCTGAATGGTCTAGTGGTTTTCCCTACTTTCTTCAATTTAAGTCTGAATTTGGCAATAAGGAGTTCATGGTCTGAGCCACAGTCAGCTCCTGGTCTTGTTTTTGCTGACTGTATAGAGCTTCTCCATCTTTGGCTGCAAAGAATATAATCAATCTGATTTCGGGAGACTCATATTCAATTCCTGAATTGGGACGATCCCATGGAGGAGGGCATGACAACCCACTTCAGTATTCTTGCCTGGAGAATCCCATGGACAGAGGAGCCTGGCAGACTCCTGGTAGTCCAGTGGGTTGAAAAGAGTCGGACACAACTGTGCTACTGAGCCGGCAGGCACAAAAACATCTATAACATTATTAAGATGGGAGTGGGACAAATTTCCTATTTATATTAGATACATGCATATTCTCTCCTTTGTCATCATAAAATTGATTCCCAGGTTAATCCTTTTGCAAGAAGTTTTCTTGTAATAAATTTTTATTAAGTTAAAAAATGCATTCGTTGTGAAATGTAACCCTTCATATTAGGATTCAAAGATTATATGGATGCTTATAGTAGGAAACTACATTTATGAAAATTACATATTAGAGAAAATAAACTATAGAGAAAGGATCTTGCTCAGTTATACTGAGCTTCACTGGTGGCTCAGTGGTAAAGAATCTGCCTGCCGATGCAAGAGATACAGGTTCGATCCCTGGGTCGGCAAGATCCCCTGGAGAAGGAAATGGCAACCCACTCCAGTATTCTTGCCTGGAAAATCCCATGGACAGAGGAACCTGTTGGGCTACAGTCCAATGGGCCTGCAAAGGAGTCAGGCATGACTTAGCAACTAAACAACAACAACATATACATCCTTATTTATTTATTTAACATTCTCTTTCTTTATAGGTGATTACAAGATATTGAGTATATTTTCCTGTGCTATCTAGTAGGTCCTTATTGATTATCTGTTTTATATATAGCACTGTGTATATTTTAATCCCAAACTTCTCATTTATTCCTTCCCCCCCTTTGTAATCATGTTTGTTTTCTATGTCTGTGAATCTATGTCAGTTTTTCAAACAAATTTATTTGTATTCCTTTTTTAGATTCCACATATAAGCAGTATTATGTGATATTTGTTTTTGACTTACTTCACTTAGTATCATAATCTCCAGGTCCATTCATGTTGTTGCAAATGGCATTATTTCACCTTTTTATGTCTGAGTAATATTCCATCATATATATGTCCCACATCTTATTTATCCAGTCCTCTGTTGATGGACATTTAGGTTGCTTCCACGTCTTGACTATTGTAAACAGTACTGCAATAAACACTGGGGTGCATGTATCCTTTCAGATTACGGTTTTCTCTGGATATATGCACAGGAGTGGGCTGGCTGGGTCATGTGGTAGCTCTATTCTTAGTTTCTTTAGGAATCTCCATACTGTTCTCCGTAGTGGCTGTACCAATTTACATTCCTGCCAACAGTGTAGAAGGGTTCCCTTTCCTCCACACTCTTTCCAGCATTTACTGTTTGTAGACTTTTTGAGGATGGTCAATCTGACTGATGTAAGGTGATACCTCATTGTAGTTTTGATTTGCATTTCTCTAATAATCAGCAATATTGAGCATCTTTTCATGTGCTTTGGGTCATCTGTATGTCTTCTTTGGAGAAATGTTTATTTAGACCTTTTGCCCATTGTTTGATTTTTTTTTTTTTTTTTCATATTGAGCTATATGAGCTGTTTTTATGTTTTAGAGGTTAATCCCTTGTGGGTAACTTCATTTGCAAATATTTTCTCCCATTGTGTGGGTTGTCTTTTTGTTTTATTTATGGTTTTCTTTGCTGTGAAGAAGGTTTTGAGCTTAGTTAGGTTCCATTTATTTATTTTTGCTTTCATTTTCATTACTCTAGGAGATGGATTCAAAAAGATACTGCTGCGATTTATGTCACAGAGTCTTCTGCCTATGTTTGTCCCTGGGATAAGTTCTACTTGATCATAGAGTATGATTCTTTTATTTATTTATTTATTTATTTCAGTGGAAACAATGGCAGACTTTATTTTTTTGGGCTCCCAAATCACTGCAGATGGTGACTGAAGCCGTGAAATTAAAAAATGCTTACCCCTTGGAAGAAAAGTTATGACCAATCTAGAAAGAATTTTAAAAAGCAGAGACATTACTTTGCCAACAAAGGTCCATCAGCCAAGGCTATGGTTTTCCCAGTAGTTATGTATGGATGTGAGAGTTGGACTATAAAGAAAGCTGAGTGCCAAAGAATTGATGCTTTTTTTTTGGGGGGGGGGAGCATAATTACTTTTATTTTATTAATTTTTAAAAAAATATAAATTTATTTATTTTAACTGGAGGCTAATTACTTTACAATATTGTATTGGTTTTGCCATACATCAACATGAATCTGCCACAGGTATACACGTGTTCCCCATCCTGAACCCCCTCTCCCTCCTCCCTCCCCGTACCATCCCTCTGGGTCATCCCAGTGCACCAGCCCCGAGCATCCTGTATCCTGCATCGAACCTGGACTGGCGATTTGTTTCTTATATGATATTATACATGTTTCAATGTCATTCTCCCAAATCATCCCACCCTCTCCCTCTCCCACAGAGTCCAAAATACTGTTCTACACATCTGTGTCTCTTTTGCTGTCTCGCATACAGGGTTATTGTTACGATCTTTCTAAATTCCATATATATGTGTTAGTATGCTGTATTGGTGTTTTTCTTTTTGGCTTCTTTCACTCTGTATAATAGGCTCCAGTTTCATCCACCTCACTAGAACTGATTCAACTGTGTTCTTTTTAATGGCTGGGGAATTCTCCATTGTTTATATGTACCACAGCTTTCTTATCCATTCATCTGCTGATGGACATCTAGGTTGCTTCCATGTCCTGGCTATTATAAACATTGCTGCGATGAATATTGGGGTACATGTGTCTCTTTCAATTCTGGTTTCCTCAGTGTGTATGCCCAGCAGTGGGATTGCTGGGTCGTATGGCAGTTCTATTTCCAGTTTTTTAAGGAATCTCCACAGTGTTCTCCATAGTGGTTGTACTAGTTTGCATTCCCAACAGTGTAAGAGGGTTCCCTTTTTGTATGATCCTTTTAATGTTTTGCTTGCTTGATTGATTTGATAGTATTTTGTTGAGGATTTTTGCATTTTTGTTCATCAGTGATATTGGCCTGTAATTTTCTTTGTTTTTATGATATCTTTGTCTGGTTTTGGTATCAGGATGATGGTGTCCTCGTAGACTGAGTTTGAAAGTGTTTTTTCCTCTGCAATTTTTTGGAATAGTTTAAGAAGAATAGGTGCTAACTCTTATTTAAATGTTTGATAGAATTTGCCTGTGAACACTTCTGGTCCTGGACTTCTGTGTGTTGAGAATTTTTAAATTGCAGACTCAGTTGTAGTACTTATAATCAGTCTGTTCACATATTCTATTTCTTCCTGGTTCAGTCTTTGGAGATTGTACCTTTTTAAGAATGTGTCCATTTCTTCTAGGTTGTCCATTTTATTGGCATATAGTGGTTTGTAGTAGTCTCTTTTGGTTCTTCGTATTTCTGTGATGTCGATTGTAACTTCCTTATTTTTATTTTCCACTCTTATTGATTTGAGCCCTCTCCCCCTTTTTTCCCTTGATGGATCTGGCTAAAGATTTATCAGTTTTATTTATTTTCTCAAAGAACCATCTTTAAGTTTATTGATTTTTTCTATTGTTTGTTTTAAATTTCTATTTCATGTATTTTGCTTCTGATTTTTATGATTTCTTTCCTTCTGATAACTGTAGGCTTTATTTGCTATTATTCTCTACTTGAATTCGATGTATTATTAGGTTATTTGTTTGAGATTTTTCCATAGCCATTTTAAATAAAAATAGAAAAATAATCCTAAAATTCATATGAAACCTGAAAAGACCCCAAATAGCCAAACAATACTGTGTGAGAAGAACACAACTGGAGACATAACACTTCCTGATTTCAAAATATATAGAAAGCTACAGTATGGCACTGGCAGGTACTCATCTTTAACAAGGGTGCCAAGAACACACAATGGGGAAAGGATAGTCTGTCTTCAATAGTTTTGCGAAGACTGGATATCAACATCCAAAAACATAAAATTGGACCCTTATCTTGAGTCAACTATTAACTGGGAAAAGTCAAACAACTGCACTACAAAACTTTCTGTAAGAAATTCAAAGAATTCACATGAACACGTGTAGCTTTAAAAAATTTCAGTTCACTGATGTCCCAAAGTACATGAGGCATAAACTGTGGCCTGTGTTCTTGAAGTAATTTGGACATAAACTATTCAGCCACAGAAATACTAATACAAGAGAGTGTCCACTGACTTCACATAAAAAAGTGTCTGGAGAATACGGATTTTTTTTGTAGGGGTAATTACAAAAAGACATAAGAATTTTTAGGGCAATGTACTTTTTCCAGAATAGATTTTAAAAAAAGGAAAAAAAAGTGATAATAAAGACACTTATAACATTCAAAACTTACTGGCTATAGGGAAAAAAAAGCTTAAAAAATCGAAGTCTGGTTGATGTACAATATTGTGTAAGTTTTCAGGTGTACAGCAAAGTGATGCAGTTGTATACATACATATACATGTTTCCAGATTTTTTTCTGTTTTGGGTTATTTCAAGTTATTGAATATAGTTCCCTGGGGCATATAGTAAAATTTTGTTGCTTATTTATTTTTTGTATGTAGTTTGTATCTGTTAACCCCATTCTCCTAATTTATACTCCCCCCTCTTTTCCCTTTGGGAAACATAGATTCAGGTAGAGGAAACCCAAGCCTTCTCATGCCCAAAGACTTTGTTTTCTCAGGTGGCCACTTATCATTCAGATATTTGGGACCATGAACAGTAACATACAGTGGCTACTGTTCCTCATTCTTTTACTCCAAGACTGTCTTCCAGCCAGATCTGGGCTTATTTCTGAGGTTAAAATCTGAACTATGGGCTAGAACCCACTTTAGTGTCTCAAGGATATTTTCAGGGATAAGAGCGTTTGGAACTCAGGAAGCTGAGGAGAAAGCTGACAGAAAAAAGTAATTCTGAATACTTGTGGTCAATAGATTAATTCCTTGTACAAAATGACAGTGTTTAATGTGGAAGGAAAAATTAGAGAAAAAAATTAAATGTTGGTATGCTGGTGCATCCATTGGTATATCTATGTTGTTTCAGAAATTCTGCATTTGGGGCCTCAAACAAGTAGGGAAATGTTTTCATTGCAAGAAAACAATGATTTTCTTGTATTTCTACTCACTGCAGTATTCCAGCTCTATACTGGATGACATCCTAACACGAGAGCTTTTCTTTCAACTCTCTGACTGTCCTTCAACTTAGGAGGTTGAACAAGAAATTATGGTTAAAGTTGAAAACCTGGGCTTGCAAAGCTTTGAAATAGATTTTTCAGAGCTCCAGAGGAAGATATATACCATGAATTCCTGTGTATTTTCTCAAAGTTCAGTTCAGTTCAGTTCAGTCTCTCAGTCGTGTCCGACTCTTTGCAACCCCATGAACCGCAGCACGCCAGGGCTCCCTGTCCATCACCAACTTCCGGAGTCCACCCAAACCTATGTTCATTGAGTTAGTGATGCCATCCAACCATCTCATCCTCTGTCATCCCCTTCTCTTCCTGCCCTCAACCTTTCCCAGCATCAGGTTCTTTTCAAATGAGTCAGCTCTTTGCATCAGGTGGCCAGAGTACTGGAGTTTCAGCTTCAGCATCAGTCCTTCCAATGAATATTCAGGACTGATTTCCTTTAGGATGGACTGGTTGGATCTCCTTGCAGTCCAAGGGATTCTCAAGAGTTTTCTCCAACAACACAGTTCAAAAGCATCAATTCTTCAGCATTCAGCTTTCTTTATAGTTCAACTCTCACATCCATACATGACTATTGAAAAAACCATAGCTTTGAGTAGACGGACCTTTGTTGGCAAAGTAATGTCTCTGCTTTTTGATATGCTGTCTAGGTTGGTCATAGCTTTTCTTCCAAGGAGTAGGTGTCTTTTAATTTCATGGCTGCAGTCACCATCTGCAGTGATTTTGGAGCCCAAGAAAATAAAGGCTCTCACTGTTTCCATTGTTTCCCCATCTATTTGCCATGGAGTGATGGAACTGGATGCCATGATCATAGTTTTTTGAATATTGAGTTTTAAGCCAGCTTTTTCCCTCTCCTCTTTTACCTTCCTCAAGAGGCTCTTTAATTCCTCTTTGCTTTCTGCCATAAGGGTGGTGTCATCAGCATACCTGAGGGTAATGATATTTCTCCAGGCAATCTTGATTCCAGCTTGTGTTTCATCCAGTTTGGCATTTTGCATGATGTGCTCTTCATAGAAGCTAAATAAGCAGGGTGACACTATACAGGCTTAACGTACTCCTTTCCCAAATTGGAACCAGTCTGTTGTTCCATGTCTGGCTCTAACTGTTGCTTCTTGACCTGCATACAGGTTTCTCAGGAGGCAGTAACAGTGTCTGGTATTCCCATCTCTTTAGGAATTTTCCACAGTTTGTTGTGATCCACACAGTCAAAGGCTTTACTGTAGTTAATAAAGCAGAAGTAGATGTTTTGATACTTAATGATTCAACTATTATTATTTAGTCTTGTTAGATGGACTGTTCTCCTTTATTTCTGCATTCTCTCGCTTCACTGATTAAGCTTATCCTTTAGCTAATTTTTTTCACAGACAAAAGCAGGCAGAGGACATAGTGGGGAAAGACCATAGGGTCCTGTTCTGTTTCACTTTGAGCTCAAGATCTTGCTATACAAGGTTTGTTAGACCCCTTCAGGTTTGTGTCACTACTCTAATACAATTTCATGCTGTATGTAGCTTCTGACTACCTTTTCATTTATGCCTGGTGTTTCTTTGACAAGATTTTTCTCTTTTGAATGTCCTGCTTCCCTTGTATTCTTGATGCCCTGTTTTGAACAAATTCTCACAGCTTCCAAGTATCAATCGAAGCTCAGAAACCCCTGCTTTGGGTCAGTTGTTCTCACACCTTGGTGTACATTGTGATCATCTGATGGACTTTGTACATCCCAGATCTCTGGGCTTCACTCCCAGATTTTCCGATTTGGTGGCCTGGGGTCCAAAGTTACCTTACCCATCATTCTGGGTCAATGTTAGTGTCCTGGCTTTGGGTTTCATACTTGGAGAAGATCAAGTGTGTTCACTGAGGTAGGACTCCTTCAATGTGACAATCACTACAATTGACAGAGGCACAGAGACCAAAAATCTGTGAGTTTCTAAATGGGTGTTACTCCTGAACCATTTTGAAGGAATAAGACTGTCTCTCCTTATTGTTTGGTGTATGGTTCATAATTTTTAGGTCTATATCCTTGCTATGTCAACTCTGTAAATTGACAAAAGAAATGGAATGAAAATTACTGTATTTCAGTATAGAGTGGACAGAGCTATACTTGAAAACATGGGAAAGCCATGGAGGTGGCTCTAGGCCCTGAAGGAACATCATGAACTCAAGAAAATCAAATGGAGGATGTGCGTGTTTTGAAACTCCTGTAACACTAACAGGAGGGATGTTTTCCAAACAGTTGTTTTGTACACTGGTGAATCTTGTTATTATTTATGGGCAAAATTATGTGTTTCTGCTGTAATTTAACAAAATTACAATTCTAGATTATCAACTGAGGGAAATAAATATGAAAAAACGGTTGCAATTCTATGTATAATGAATTAACTGTAAGTTTGAAAACTTCAAACATACTTTCCACATGCATGTTCTCAGGTCACTAGAGAGACTGATGACAAACTTGAAAGTAGTCTGGATAAGTCTAATATGCTTAGTAGCCTCTTGCAAATGTGACCCAGAGGACGAAGCAGAGACTATAAAACACTCCCACATGGGAGGAGGCCAGGGTGGAGAGCAGATATTCAGGTGATTGAATTGCCAATCTCAGCCTCATACACACAGGCACATACAGGGTTAACTGTACCTGGCAAAGGCCTCCAGGGTGGCAAGGGAGCAGGATGGACACCTACTGGCAGTTGAATCAGGCGATTGGATCACCGAGTTGTTCTGGTCACCCCATTGGGTCCACTGTCTAAATCCAATCACTCAAGAGTTAAGCCAATCACCAGTCAAGAGGTCTCCGCCCACATTGGGCCCATACCTCCATATAAAGGCCTTCTCTCTGATTCAAATGCTCATTACAACTGGACCCAGCTGGTCATCTCCCTGGCCTTCAGAGTCCCTCTCAGACCCTGAAGTCCTCCTGTCCAGCTGGAGTCCCAGGAGGCTGCCGCCATGCCCTCCTCCCCACTCAGGGTGGCTGTGGTCTGCATGAGCAATGTCAACAGGAGCATGGAAGCCCACCGCGTCCTCAGCAAGAATGGGTTCCATGTCAGGTCTTTTGGAGCCGGATCCCACGTGAGGCTCCCAGGAGGGGCACACAGGCCACGTGTGCTGTACGACTTCTCCACGTCCTACAAGAAGATGCACAGCGACCTCTCCTCTAAAGACCAAAAGCGCTACAAAAGAAATGGAGTCTTACACATCCTGAAAAGAAATGAGAGAATCAAGCCTGGCCCAGAAAGGTTTCAAGAGTGCCCAGATCCCTTTGACGTCATCTTCACCTGTGGGCAGAGGGCCTATAACCGGGTGGTAGCCGACCTGTGTGCCAGGGATCAGGAGACCTGGCAGCCTGTGCCAGTCGTCAACGTGGACATAGACGACACCCTGGAGGCAGCCAGCCTTGGAGCCTCGATCATCTGTGAGCTCTGCCAGGGTCTCCAGCAGGCAGATGACACGCAAAGTCGTCTGGCCGAGCTGCTCCAGGCAGCGAAGGAGAAAACAGGACGGAGCTTTCTGCACACGGTCTGCTTCTACTGAGGAAGCATCTTGGCTGGTTTCAGCTCCTTTGTCGGTAAGAACCTGTGCCTGGACTCTTGAGCTGCTGGGTATTTTCTGGGAGAGGCTTCTTCAAAGCCATTTCTGCTAAAGGCCGTCTATGTATGATCTGTTGTCAGGTACACCCCACCCAGTGAAAGAGGTGGAGGAGGACAGCATCACATGGCACGGGGAACATGGAACACCGGTAGACATGCCAACCCTTCCAATGTGGGGAACAACAGTGTGGAACTGGACCTGGAAGGAAGAACTCAGTGCTCACAGGGTTCTGCAAGGAGGTTAATCTCGAGGACTCTCTTTACTGGATGGACTATCAAGTCTGATCACAGAGCCTGGGACAAGCAATGAAGTGAAGGATATTCTGAGAAAAAGGAACAGTGTCTATTTTATTGATCTATATGGATACTAATTTCCTTTTGTTCTTTCGGCATGGTGTGTTGATACGACAGGTTGTTTTTTTCTTAAGTGGGATGGGAATACACTGAGTGGAAATTATATTGAATTGGAAATATTTTTGCTTTTAGATTGTATGTCTTTGATGAATGACTGCTTTATTAGAAACTCAGGGTAGATCATATGTAGCTTTTTGGGGGAAAATCCAAGCATGATTTGTTTAATCAAATCACGCATTTATGAAATAAGATTATAAATCGGTGTAGTCTGTGGTCACATTTATTACTAAAATCCAAGCCCTATCTGTTGAACTATGTAGCTTATTTAAATAAAACAAAATGAAATAAATCAAAATAATACTCTTTAATTTAATAAAATGTATCCTCTATGACCCTTTTCCCAGAATATTGGAAATAAAAGCAAAAATCAACAAATGGGACATAATTAAACTTAAAAGCTTCTGCACAACAAAGGAAACTCTAAGCAAGGTGCAAAGACAGACTTCAGAATGGGAGAAAATAATAGCAAATAAAGCAACTGACAAACAACTAATCTCAAAAATATACAAGCAACTCCTGCAGCTCAATTCCAGAAAAATCAATGACCCAATCAAAAAATGGGCCAAGGAACTAAATAGACATTTCTCCAAAGAAGACATACAGATGGCTAACAAACACATGAAAAGATGCTCAACATCACTCCTTATCAGAGAAATGCAAATCAAAACCACAATGAGATACCATTTCACACCAGTCAGAATGGCTGCGATCCAAAAGTCTACAAGCAATAAATGCTGGAGAGGGTGTGGAGAAAAGGGAACCCTCTTACACCATTGGTGGGAATGCAAACTAGTCCAGCCACTATGGAGCACAGTGTGGAGATTCCTTATAAAAACTGGAAATAGAACTGCCTTATGGCCCAGCAATCCCACTGCTGGGCATACACACTGAGGAAACCAGAATTGAAAGAGGCACGTGTACCCCAATGTTCATCCCAACACTGTTTATAATAGCCAGGTTATGGAAGCAACCTAGATGTCCATCAGCAGATGAATGGATAAGAAAGCAGTGGTACATGTACACAATGGAGTATTACTCAGCCATTAAAAAGAATACATTTGAATCAGTTCTAATGAGGTGGATGAAACTGGAACCTATTATACAGAGTGAAGTAAGCCAGAAAGGAAAACATCAATACAGTATACTAATGCATATATATGGAATTTAGAAAGATGGTAATGATAACCCTGTATGAAAGATAGCAAAAGAGACACAGACGTATAGAACAGTCTTTTGGACTCTGTGAGAGAGGGAGAGGGTGGGATGATTTGGGAAAATGGCATTGAAACATGTATAATATCATATGAAATGAATCACCAGTCCAGGTTCGATGTATGATACTGGATGCTTGGGGCTGGTGCACTGGGACGACCCAGAGGGATGGTATGGGGAGGGAGGTGGGAGGGGGGTTCAGGATGGGGAACATGTATATATCTGTGGCAGATTCATGTTGATGTATGGCAAAACCAATACAAAATTGTAAAGTAATTAACCTGCAATTAAAATAAATAAATTTTTATAAAAAGAAAAAAAAAAAAAGAAAAGGTGTCTTCTCATTTGTGGTAGTGGATAGATCTTACCAACTGGGTGTCTTGATTTCCTTTTTTCAAAGCCTATAAATCTCATGTAGAAAAGCATTCTTTTCTCTTGAGAATTTACTTCTTGCTTCAAACATTCATTGTTTTGTGTTTTGTGCTCCTCTGAAAATGGATCCTCATTGCTCGGCAGTGAAACATTCTTGGTTCTGAGCAGCTGTGCCACAGGGTCCTGTGTGACTCACAGGAGAAAATAAAGGAGAGGTAGTTGGGATGATGAAGTCGTTTACTCATTATCAGAAATTAAGTGTGGACTTTATTATCCGTGTAGGTGGCATGGAGTGCCATGGATCTGGAGGGATCAGGGAGTACAGGACATCCTGAGGACAGGAGTGCACTGACGAGTAGGAAGGTGGCTCTGCATAGGGGGAGAAGCTGTGGGACCAGAGGGAGGTTTTGGAGTTGAAAAGACAAGACTTGATGAAGAGAAGAGAGAAGGATGGATATAGAAGCACTCTCAATTTCTGTCTTTCCCCACACGTGAGCAGGTGCATCTATATCTAAAGGGGGCAGTGGTAGGGAGGTGACGTTTTCTTTCCTGGTAGAGTCAGTGGTATTCAAGATCAATCTCTCATCTGATGGGGGACAGTCACGGTCAGGAATGGAGAGGGAGTAGGAGTCGGCTGAGATGATCTTTTCCAATGATGGGACCACAAAATTGAAGTAGGGAGATCTAGGAGCCCTTTGAAAGAAAGAGAAATGATTTTTCCAGGTGAACTTATTTTGCCAGAAAATCCACATGCAGAAAAAGCTGTTGGTTGAATTCCTGTCTGTAGGGATATGCAGGAGGCAAATATGAGACAGTGCAACTGGTTCAAAAACTGTAGATGTTACACAGAAGTGACTATAGTAATGCCACTTAACATAGTATAGTAAGTATCCATGGAAAAATAAGGGGAATGGAACTGGATGAAATGGATGCTGAAGCACAGTTTGTCTAAGAGCTATTAGAGTTGAAAAAAAAAAAATTGGAAGGTGGGTGGTTGAAGGTTGGTGAATATTCTGCTTTGGATTTTGATGTAGTGGCACAGATCTGGGTGGATGTATGGAAGCTCCTGTCACAGGGGAGTGTGCAGAAAAGGCAGTTGGGGAAGAAGTGACAATACCAAATTTTGTTGGTGTTGAATGTGTGATGTGTGCACTTGTAGGGTTTGTTAAGTATTTGTCCTGTTTATTGTTTGTTATTTATTGATCTTACGGCCAGAATTGACAGAATATGGGCTTCCTCATAGTGGTAAGTCCAGAAAGACAGAAGATAACTTTGAGAAGAAATTTTGTCTACAGGATTGATTAAAAAAATAAAAGAAAGAAAAGAGGTAGTAATCATAAAAAAGATGTTGACATCATTAAAAAGAGAACTGACTCTAAAGGAAATCAATCTTCATATAAATGAAAACATATTCAAGGTTATCTCAAGGTGAAAAAACAGGGACAGTGTCCAATTAAACAGTGCTCAGAACTGGCAGAAAGTGAAGGGAAACCTGCCCTGTAAGGTCTCCTCTACCAGCACTGCAGACATCAGGAAGTCTTATGGAGTGACACAGGAGCACTGCTCTAGCACTAAGAGCTGGCATGCTGAGAGCTGGCATGCTGAACAAGAACCCCCCTTCCCCACCCTGAGTCTCAGAGAGAAATTCAGGAGCACACGAAGCAGATCAGAAGCAGAGGTTTTCGCCACTGTGTGACCCTAGAGACATCTTATGAAGAGAAAGGACCATGATGAAATAACTTCCTCCTGTAGTATCATGAATGTAGTTCGGGCTCTGAGATCTTTCTTCTCTCTCTCTCTATCTCTCTCTCTCTCTCTCTGTTTTTCCAGGCAGGATGAGTTAGGTCTCAGGAAGTGACTATTAAAAAACATTTTCACATCATATTTGAGAGATGACTACCTTTTCAGGTATGCCTGGCCTTTTCTTTAATCTGGCTTTTCTCTTCAGAATATTCAACCCCCCAACTAGAGGCAATGCTTCTCAGGGACTTCAGGGGTCCAGTCAAGTTTCTGAAATCTCTGTTACTAATCAACTTGCTCCGAATCTTTAGTGCACGTCCCTGCAATCCAATTCAGTGGTCTGGGAGTCCAATTCCCAGGTTAAACAAGCTCCTCTTCAGTTCATGCTGATGCTCTGGGGGTCACACTTTGAGTAGACTTGGGCTGTTTACTGACATAGGACTCTTTGCACTCGGAGAATCACTATAATGGACAGAACATTCAGTTTGTGGCTCTATGAAGAGATCTTTGCCCTCGCCATTTTGAAGTGACAACGTTAAGTCTCCTTAGTGGTCAATGTCCCAACCTCAAGTTTAATATCTGTACAGTTGCTTCATCAGCTATGCAAATGGAGAAAAGCAATGAAAAGGCTCCTATTTTGAGTATGGAGCGCTCAGACTGAGCTGCTTTTGGAGACAAGACAAGGGAGGAGGATCAGGTCGGTTTGCTCCAGAATTCTGATGAATTGAAGAAAAGAGAAAGGAGAAAATGCGGTGTTCTTGCAACTTGTGAAACCCTATCAAATGCCAGTCATATTTTCCAGAGATTGCTTTTGACACTGGTGCATGCTTTTCTTGACTGATAGGAAGAACCATGAATGCCTTCCTAGGATTTAGCACAACTGCTCTACTGGAGTTTCAACTCTAACATGAAAATCTGGGGAACAACCACTGTGATTCTTGCATCATTGGATTAGGAGGCTCAGGAATTTCAAAGACCTTTTCCACATACACGTCTTCAGCTCTTTGGAAGGCTGGTGAGAAGCCAGTGAGTAGTCTAATTGTTTGGCCTGATACCAATTCTAGCCCCATAAACACAGGCACAGATGGAGTTAACTGGAGATGGAAAAATGCTCAGGAAGGGGTGGGGGGTTGGGTGGGCACCCATTGAGGTTGGGTGATTGCGTCACTGGGATTATTCTGAAAACAGCACTAGGTTCTCTGCTCCCAGCCCACTGTTCAAATCCAATCAGTCAAGACGTAAGCCAATCATCAATCAGGATTTCTCCTCCCACTGAGGACAAGTGCCTCCATATAAATGCCTTCTTTCTTCTTTGAGTCTAACACTCCTTGGAAGAGCTGGACCCAGTCGGTCATCCCCTGGCCTTCAGAGTTCCCTCAGCCCCTGAAGTCCAGGCCTCTGGCTGGAGTCCCAAGTGGCCGCCACCATGCCCTCGTATCCGCTCAGTGTGGCTGTGGTCTGCATGAGCAACATGAACAGGAGCATGGAGGCCCATCGCATCCTCAGGAGGAAAGGATTCCGAGTCAGGTCCTTCGGAGCTGGATCTCGAGTCAGGCTCCCAGGAAGGGCACGCAACCTCCCCGTGGTTTACGATTTCTCCACCACCTATGAGGAGATGCGCAAGGACCTTGTGCGCAAAGACCGACAACGCTATAACAGCAACGGCATCTTACACATCTTGGGAAGAAACGAGAGAATCAAGCCTCGCCCGGAAAGATTTCAAGAGTGCCGAGATCGCTTTGACGTCATCTTCACCTGTGAGGAGAGCGTCTACGACAGGGTGGTGGAGGAGCTGTGGGTCCGAGAGCAGGAGACCTTCCAGCCTGTGCACGTGATCAACGTGGACATGGCCGACAACGCGGAGGACGCCACGCTTGGGTCTTTGATCATCTGTGAGCTCTGCGAACGCCTCCAGCAGGCAGACAACCTGGAGGACTCTGTGGTCGAGGTGCTCCTGGCAGCCGAGCGGAAAACTGGCAAGAGCTTTCTGCACACGGTCTGCTTCTACTAAGGATCTTGCCTGCTTGCAGGTCCTCTTGGTAAGCACTTGTGTCTGGACATTGGGCTAGGTGGTATTTTCTGTCAGAAGCGGCTTCCAAGGCCTTTCTGCTAAAAGCCATCTACATGACTTTTTCCAGGTACACTTCAACCTGGGAAGGAAGTGGAGAAGGAAATCTTTTTCTGCCAGAGTAACATGAATGCCCTGGAGGCATCCAAACCCTTCCACTGTGGGGGTTGATGGTATGGATTCTTGATATGGAAGGAACACTTCAGGGCTCACAGGGGTCTTCGAGGAAGGTAACCCAGAGACATCAAGAGACCAAGATTTACAATGGACAAGTGATGTGCTGAAGGACATTCAGGGAAGAACAAACAAACCCCACACCATTTCCATTCCATCATTGGTTTTTACTTCATTTTAATGCAATTTCCTTTTGTCATTTTTGTCTTGTGCATCAGTATAAATGAATATTTCTTTTTAGTGAGATGATTATATTTAATGTTTGAACTTTAAAAATCTAATTTTAGATTGTATATATTTTGGTAAATGCAAGTTTCATAGAAACTCAGGTTTGATAATAGTAGGCATTGATTGCTGAAATGTGAGCATGATCTGTTCAATTCAATATTAATGAAATGAAATAAAAGCTTCTAGTTCATAGAAAATGGATCTCCTAATTTTTGGTAGGGGTTGGATCTTGCAAAAGGAACATCTTGGTTTCTTACTGTTCAAGCTGAATGAATTCCACAGAGTAAAGCACTCTTTCCTCAAGCGGATTTTCTTCATGCATAAAAGTTTCATTGATTATTGAACTCCTCTAAACGTGGATTCTATGTGTAGGGAAGTGAATCATCTTGGGTCTGACCAGCAATGACACCTAGGCATGTGTAACTTACAGCAGAAATTAAAGGAAGGGGGAGTTGGCCTGGTTGAATGAGGTATCTTGCTATGTCAGAAGATTGATGTGGACTTTATTTACAGAGCAAAGGCAGGATGGAGCAAGGGTGTACCTGGAGGCCTGGGATGAGCTAGTAGAGGATTTCCCGAGGAGGAGTGTGGATTGAGCAGTAAGGTGGACGCTCTGGACAGGGGGACAAGCTGTGGGATCATAGGAAGATGGTGGAGCTGAAGGATGGAACATGCTGAGGAGGAGAGAGAGAAGGAAGAATTTAGAAGCAATGTCAGTTTTCTGTCTTTCCACACTGGTGACAGGGTGTACTTATCCACATGGGGCAGTGCTGGCAGTAGGGAGGTGAGGGTTTCTTTCTGGGTAGATTCAATGAGCTTCAAGGTCAGTCTTTCATCTGATGTTGAGGCAGGTAGGGCAAGAATGGGAAAGGGATCCGATAGTGTGTTGAGATGATCATCTCCAATGATGGGAACACAAAATGCAAATAGGGAATGTTGGGGACCCTTTATAAGAGAGAGAAATGATCTCTCCAGGAGATCTTACTTTTGTCAGAACATTCACTGGAAGGAATTAAGAAAATATTTTTGGTTGATTTCCTGTCTGTAGGGGTATGGAGGAGGCAAATATGATAAAGCATGTAAAAGTACGGCTGGTGTTCCGAAGGAGTGACTCCAGTGATGAAACTCAACATAGAAAGTGTCCATGGAAAAGTTAAAGGGAATGGGACTGGATGAAATGGATGGTGGGACATGGTTTGTCTAAGAGTCCTTAGAGCTGCAAAAGTAACAAAGATTGGAGGGTTGACAGTTGAAATTTGATGCCTGTTCTGCTTCAGATTTAGATGTAGTGCAGAGATCTGGATGGGTCTTGGGAAGTTGCTGTCTTGGGGGAGTTTGTAAACAAAAGCAGTTGGGCAAATGTAACAACACTGAATATCTTTGGTATTGAATGAGTGATCTTTGTGCTGGTTGGGTTTGCTATGAATGGGACCTGTGTCTAGTCACTTCACATAAAGAATTGTCAGGAGAATAGGAATCCTCTCATTGACATATGGACGAAGACCCCCAGGATGCCACCCTTGGGTCTTATCATCTGTGAGCTCTGCGAATACCTCCAGCAGGTAGACCACCTGGAAGACCCTCTGGTTGAGGTGCTCCTGGCAGCCCAGTGGAAAACAGGCAAGAGCTTTCTGCACACGATCTGCTTCTACTGAAAATCTTGTCTGGCTTCAGCTTCTTAGTCAGTAAGAACCTGTGCCTGGACATTGGGCTAGGCGGTATTTGCTCTGCAAGGATCTCATAGCCCTTTTTGCTAAAAGCCATCCTTATGATTTTTTTCAGGTGTACCCCACCCAAGCATGGAAATGCAGGAGAAAAGCGTTATATGGATAATGGAACTTGAATCACCAGGAGCCATCAAAAACCTTCCAGAGTGAGGGATGATGGTGTGGGGATTTGACTTGGAGGGAACAGTTCAGTGCTCACATGGCTCTGCAAGGAAGTGAACCTGAAGGACTCTGCTTTTCAGATCAACTACTGAAGGCTTATAATGGAGTGCTGGACGTGCTTGTTCAGTATAATCAGGAGAGAAACTTGTCTATTTCATCATTTTAAAACAATACCCTTTTTGCTCTTTCGTAGTTTTATATAAATATATAAATTTTTATTGAGATGTCATTCTAGTGAATTGTTTTTACTTAGAAATATATTTATATTTAGATTGTATGTCTTTTTTTCCCCAATACAATATTGTTAACTAAAAAAAAAATTGTATGCCTTTTACTAATGCCAATCTTAAGAGAAACAGCATAGATTATGTGTGGCATTTACTAAGATCCCATCATGATTTTTTCAATTAAATAGCTCATGACATTAAGTAAAATGAAATAAAACCCTCTGAATTATAGAAAAAGTGTCGTTTGTGGCAGTGCAGGGATCTTACAAAGTGAGCCCTCTGATTTCTTATTGTTCAATCCATGTGAATTCCATGGAGAAAAAGTTTTCTTTCCTAAGTTCTTTCTTCATGCTAGTTGAGTTCCTATCCGGTGGGTAAGGGATGGCAAAAATGACAGAGGAGTAAAATGCTGCAGGTACTGCAGTGGAGAGATAACAGTGATTAATTACAAAATATAAAGTGTATATGAAATAGATAACTAATAAGGACCTTTTTCTGGGCTTCCCAGGTGGTGCTAGTGGTTAAGAACCCAGTTGCCAATGCAGGAGACATAAGAGATTCAGGATTGATCCTTGGGTCTGAAAGTCCTGGAAGACTTTCAGTCTGAAAGATCCTGAAAGTCCCTGGAAGCGGGCATGGCAACCCACTCCAGTATTCTTGCCTGGAGAATCCCATGGACAGAGGAGCCTAGTGGGCTACAGTCCATGGGGTTGCAAAGAGTCCAATATGACTGAGCGATGGGGCATGCACATGCTCAAGGACCTTGTCTATAGCACAAGGAACTCTCCTCCACTCTGCAGTGACCTATATAGATATATATGGATAAAAAAGGTTGAAAAGAGGGGATATATATGAGTGTGTATAACTGATTCACTTTCTTGTACAGTAGAAACTAAAATAACATTCTAAATCAACTATGGGCCAATATATATATATTTTTAATTTACTTAAAAACATCCAATATGTCTGTGAATAAATTAAAACAAATGGGATGGGAGATAAAGTAGATTGTGGAACGTGGTTTGTCTAAGTCACCTTAAAGGTCATAAAAATATAAAAATGTTTGGGGAGTTAGAACTTTAAGGTGGGTGAATTTAGTGTTTCACATTTTGATCTAGTGGTAGATTTCTTGTGGAACTATAGAAGCTGGTGTCTCTTGTAGAGTTAGAAAAATGCAGATGAGGAAGTTGTCAAAACCCTGAACATTGTGGGCATTGAGTGGGTGAACTTTTGGTTGCTGGAGTTTCTGTGAATGAAAACAGAAAGTGAGTAAAAGTTTGCTGGGAGGCTGCCTGGGCTCATGTTTCCTCCTGAAACCTGCAGCACCTGGGGCTTCCTTGTGTGGAGAGTTGGTGACAGATTAGAGAGGGTGATGAGAATGCAGAGATAATTTACATGGAGTGGTGGGTGTTACTACAGAATTTGGCCAGGACTATGAACTGCTGGTTGGATAAGGGCATAGCAGCCCACTCCACTGTTCTTGCCTGGAGAATCCCATGGACAGAGGAGCCTGGCAGGCTACAGTCCATAGCGTTGCACAGAGTCAGACATGACTGAAATGACATAGCATGCACACATGAACTGCTGGCAGCATTCCAAAGGTATTTTCCAAGCTTCCTCAAGGTAATTGCAGTTCCAGGATGCTGAGTCCTGATCTTCATCATTGGATGGTCCTTTTACCAGCCTCTTAGGATGCTCCTCACTATGGCAAGGTATTTTCAGCTTCAGATGCACCAAAGTCGGCCACAGATTGGACCAGAGTGCTGCTAAGTTCTCTGCAGGTCTCCTGGAACTCCATTAAAAAAACAAAACAAAACAAAACAAAACGAAAAACCTGGAACTGGGGGGCTGGGACTAGAACTGCTGCTGCTGTCACTTCAGTCGTGTCTGACTCTATGCGACCCCATAGATGGCAACCAACCTGGCTCCTCTATCCCTGGGATTCTCCAGGCAAGAACACTGGAGTGGGTTGCCATTTCCTTCTCCAATGCATGAAAGTGAAAAGTGAAAGTGAAGTTGCTCAGTCGAGACCCTATGGACTGCAGCCCACTAGGCTCTTCCATCCATGGGATTTTCCAGGCAAGAGTACTGGAGTGGGGTGCCATTGTTGTTAAATACGGTGAAAGAGTAGTTTCCAGGTGGTATTAACATCATTGGTGTTGGTGGTTTTTCTAAAGGGAGGAGAAATTTGTCATTTTTAATGCTAACTAACAATAATATGTTTCCAAGTGTGAGGAATGGAAAAATAAAGACTTAGATGTGCTACTGGACATACAGTGGTTTCTTGACTAGACAAACATAATTCCAGTTAAGACACATAGGCAAATTAAATATTCATACGGTTGTTGTAGGTGAAATGGCAGCATTTGAATGCAAATTGTTGAAAGACATGAATGTACATGTAATTAGATATGTTAAGTATGCCAGTGATAGCTTTGGGACTCTGACGGGGCATGTGGACATGGCTGTGGGTATGTCAGAGCAAGTTGGATTTCATGATCTGGGTGATATTTGCCTTATAAGAATTTGTTAGGCTGTGCATTTGTTTTGTTTTATGTATTTGTGTGTGTATTTACAATAACAATTAAAAAAAATCCTCAAATGACAGAAATACTTTATATTTCAAGAGCCAACAGCCTAACAATATAAGTGTCAGTAGCTTCATTCATAATCAATTTATTTAAAATCCCTCATTTCCCAAATCCCTACCCCTACCCGTTGTTTCTTGATTTTATATCCCCTTTCTGACTGTTGTTCCTGCTTCACTTCACTCTGAATCCACAGGGCAGAGGATATAATACTTCCACATTATTCCACTGGCCAAAGAAAGTCATGAGGCGATCACAGGTGCAAGGGAGTGGGGAACAGACTGCACCTCATGAAGGAGGAATTGGCTTGTGTGGACAGTGGAGGGGTTGGTAGGGAAGGATTATTGGTACGCATTTGTGCAGATAGTCAGCCTTATTAGAAACACTATCCGGCTGAAAATGTCTGAAAGCTTGACAATATAGTCTGAAGGCATCGTGTGAGGACTAAGTTACTCTCAAATATTGCTGGGAGTCATGAATAATAGTATAGCCTGTACAAAGTGAATCTTTCCACATAAGACAAAACTACAAATGCATTAACCCCTGGACCAAGGTACCCCCACTTGCAAAAATAGACCATAGATCTTTCAACAGAGTTATCCAATGGAGAAGAGGAGAAAATACAGAAAAATAGACCTTTTTTAAAAAATATATTTTTAATTGGAGGATAATTGCTTTACAATGTTTTGTTGGTTTCTGCCATAAGACATTGTGAATCAGCCATGCTGCTGCTGCTGCTGCTAAGTCGCTTCAGTTGTGTCTGACTCTGTGCGAATCCATAGATGGCACCCCACTAGGCTCTCCCGTCCCTGGGATTCTCCAGGCAAGAACACTGGAGTGGGTTGCCATTTCCTTCTCCAATGCATGAAAGTGAAAAGTGAAAGTGAAGTCACTGAGTCTTGTCCGACTCAGCGACCCCATGGACTGCGGCCCACCAGGCTCCTCCGTCCATGGGATTTTCCAGGCAAGAGTGCTGGGGTGGGGTGCCATTGCCTTCTCCAGAATCAGCCATAAGTATACATATATCCCTTCCCTCTTAAGCCTCCCTCCCGCCTCCTCCCTGTTCCACTCCTCTAGGTTATCACAGAGCACCACGCTGACCTCCCTGTGTTATACAGCAGCATCCCACTAGCTATCTATTTTACAAATGGTGGTGCATATATGTCAACGCTACTCTATCAATTTGTCCTACCCTCTCCTTCTCCTGGGCTTTTCTGGTTGCTCAATGGTAAAGAATCCGCCTGCAATGCAGGAGACACAGGACACCACTACGCATCTTGTTGTGGTTCTTTCATTACATCTTTAGTTGTGGAGATGCTTTTCTTTGGTCTTAGGGTCATTTTCCTTGATAGCTGTCTGTAAATGGTTGCAATTTGGGATTGCCCATGGAAGCAGGTGAGCTTAGGGTCTTCTGACTCTGCCACGTTGGCTACACCTCTACATATATCAGTGTGTTTTTCATGTATGCTTGCTCAGTGTACTCTTACATGTTTGTACTGTATTTTCTCTTGTGTTGAATATTTTCTTCCAAACAGTTGATAATATAAATAAAATGAAAGATTTAGTAAACATTTGCTATGTTTAATGTTTTATAATGATAAAGGTTTACTGATACATACGCTCATTATTTATGGTCACATTATGTTAATGGTGAATACATGTGAATTTTAAGATATATATGGATTTTATAATTGTCTAAAAAGCAAAAGTATGATGAAAGCTACAACATGGGGCAAATGGCAGGAAAATGTCTGAATGAGAGGAATAAAACAAGTGTAGCCATTCAAAGCATAGAATACCCTAATAAATAAGAGTTTAACAATTACCCAGGAAAGGTCACTGTTTCCAGGTCATTACATTCTAACCTCCAGCCTAGGAGTAGGGAGGTGAACTAATCTAGTTATGAATTCTATGTATAAGAAAATGAACTAAGACCCCAAAGGCAGTGATATCTAATGAGTTATTAAAGACGTTGCAAGAAACATTTACAAACCCATCCCTGATAAAATTGCTCTATGACAACAAGATACAGTTATTTAATTAGTATTTCCACTGTACCCTTCCACATCTTGATACAAAAACTAACCTAAAGCATGATGAGCATTACTGAGGAAAGCACAAGAGTAGTTTCCATTATTATAGTCATATCTGCTTTGGAAACAGCAAATGAACTACCAGGTCCCGAATCTGCTTGGTCTTAATCCCATGAACTGTGGGATTGAATGTAGGTGCAATGAGAATATAGACATTGGCCAGAAGAATGTAAATATGGAGTGGAATGTGGTATCCAAACCACTGAATGAGAACTGAGAAGATCCCAAGTCCGTAAAAGAGGATGATGACACAGATATGGGAGCCACACGTGTTGAGAACTTTGTGAGGAGCATCTTGGGAAGGGATGTGGAAGACAGCACGGAGAATAGGCATATATGAAACAAAAATTAGCACAACATCTAAGACCAAGGTCGGCATTAGGACAAAACATCAAACCAGATGTTCTGTGTGAAAGTGGCTCAGATGTGTTCAACTCTTTGTGACCCCAAGGACTATACAGTCCATGGAATTCTCCAGGCCAGAATACTGGAGTGGATAGCCATTTCCTTCTCCAGCATTTTGTTGGATATCGTTGCAGGAAAATTTTGCCAGGACAACGTGCTTACAAGCAGTGTTTGGGAGGATGTTATTTTGATAAAAAGTCAGTCTTTTCTGGAGAAATATTACAGGAAAAACTGTACAGTGACTTCTTAGGAAGATGGATATATGAATTTTCCCTATCAGTGTATGTGTAAGAACAGTGGTGTATGACAAGGGGTAGCATATTGCAATGCCATCACCAGCAAGATCCCAGACTTGTAAATGAAAGTGGAAAGAGGAAGCATACCTGACAAATGCAGCGATCCAGGGAGAGCTCTCCAGCATGGAACCAGAGGATCACCAAGGCCTGAGGGACTCTGCACATGGAGAGGACAAGGTCTGTTCCAGACAGCATGCAGAAGAAGAGGTACAAGGGTCATGCAGGCTGCGGTTGGTGAGGATAATGAAGATGAACAGCCTGTTCCCTAGCAAGGCAGCGGCATAGGAAGTAACAAAGGGGATGGAAATCCACATGTAGTGGTCTTCAAGGCCAGGGATGCCCAGCAAGCAGAAGACTGTGTGGCTAGCGCCAGTGTGGTTTAAGGTCCTCATACTTGGGAAGTTCTTCCAGAATCTCATGCTTATTCATGGAGACAGAGGAAAATCAAAAATATATGCAAATGTTTCTTTCGAATTATCATTTGATTTTGGTTCTTACTTCATCCCATTCCATTCTGATGATGTCAGGAATTTTGGATATATATATATATATCCAAATATATATATATATATAAAGATAAGTAAGGTATGACTTGCTTTCTGAATGAAGCCTTAATTTCACAAGCAACATGGACCCATAGAGTAGTAGAGAAAATTAAATGAGTATTGTAATGATTAACATCTTTTTGTCCAAAATTAAGTGAATACACAAACAGAATGGAAAGAATAATTTACTCTGTATTTGTGTTGGTTTTAAGAATGAGTTTTTTTTTTAACTTACCTAGGAAAATAGTTTTGTGACTATGGGTAGGGAATTAAGAGAGGAGCAGAACAAAGGCTTTCCCTGAGCAGGTAGCTATGTCCTATTGTTTTGACTACTGAATAAAGAGTAGGATAGTATAACATGAGTTTTGAAAGGGTTTTTGAAACCTCATCAATATTTAATGTGTCCCTTGTCAATTTCTTTCTAGGCAACAGTGATAAAATTCTGGTAAAGACCTAAAACACTTGTGCACCATGTATCCAGGCCAGCTGAAGGCTGAGGAGTTCATAATATAGTCCTGTTATCTATTGTACTACATAAGAAAGAGGAGTTGTGAGGTCACATGGAAGGAGGAGCAGTGGCCCAAATTCTAAGAGCTCTTGGAGAGGAAGAAAGAAAGGTTCAATTGTTTTAGTTTCTAGAAGAAACACAGGTGGTTTAGTGGACAGAGGTCTCTTTCCCCTGTGAATCAATATCCAAAATTGCTATTTGTAAAAGGAGTGTTTTTATACTATGAAGGCCAAACTCAAGGGCTTACGCTTTCCATGCCCTCTCTCACTATGACTGAAGTTGATGCCCACGTCCATCTGCATTCTCAAGAGAGGAGCTTGGTGCAAAACTCAGGGAGTTGCAAATTCAGGAATCCATGAAATAATGAAGTATACTGATCAACAACTTTCAAGATCTGCATTTTTAACAGGGCATAACTGAAGATCCAGCACAAAGTAAGTCACAATGAGTGTTCTCTGCCCTTCCAAGATTGATACTTCTCACCTGGGAATTTATTTAACAGATTGGGAAATTCCTCTCCTATTTTTATTCCTGTTACCTTTTAAGTAATGACTAAAGTTGTCCTAAAAATATAATCATAGAACAGAAACCCAGTAGAGGTGTGTGAAGATGTTCCTGCTGTGGGCAGCTACCAAAGCCAGGTCAGTCTGTGACCAAACAGCCATTTTGAGAATAGATCGTGCCCTGAGGAAGGCCATCCTCCTGAAGGAGATGGAAGACACAAAAATAGACATGAAAATGCCATTGGGGAGCGGGGGGATAATGTGTGTGCCATATGCTGAGAAGCTTGTACCAAGAAAAGGTTATAAAAATGAAGCAACATAAATGTTATGTGATTATAACATTTATGTTGTTATGTGATTATAAACAGGAGCCTATGAGGACCAGCTTAGAGGTGATGATGGACACTGGATATTTGGGAGTAAAGAGAAATTTTTCTTCTAGGAGCCAGAGGAGAGATGCTGAGGAGCTCAATGTGTGTGGAGTGGTCTATGGGTACACTGTGAGTACTTGATAGCTATTTTTTTTTTTTACTGAATCAAACCTAAAGCAACTTCTCCAAACCAGCCTCATGCCGGTTCCCCCAGGCTGGATCCAGAGAGCTTCAGTATCATGGAGAATTTACTTGCTTCTCCCTGCTGTGTTCCCGAGAGAGCTGACCCTATTCAGGATACTGTTCACCATCTGCCCACTATGTCAGCCATGTGCTTGTGAAAGTCTTCTCCCCATATGACATTTATTTCCTCTGATTTCACAAGGGATCTAATAATCAAAACACGTGTCTCAAGAATAGGAGAAAATTTGATTACCTGACAGTGTTTCTTGTATTGATTTTAAACTTTCTGTGGTCTGGGAATTGCCTTTTTCCTTTGTGCAGTTCTAGACCTCAGCATATCAAGGCCAAGTGTAGCTTCTCAAAGTGTTTAACAAAGCGAACAAATGACAAATATCAGGTAGGTGTGCTGAAGGATCAGTTCGGGGTGGCCGTGAATAACCCTCTTTAATGCCTCAGATACTGACACCAGTGAGGATCTGGGGCCAACATAGAACCTCCTCTGGAAGGTCTTAGGGATCCTTGGCACAGTGAGAGCTAATGATGGTCCCCACTTCTTTACACTCTCCTTTCCCAGACAGCAGTTTCTATTCTACTGGGATAGCTCATATATATGAATGTGGTTCAGTGGTGTGCTGGTAACCCAGCTCAAATACACACATATATATACCTAATACGTAGATAAATAAGTAAATGAATAAATAGTCCTGATTTGCAGTGCTTACCAATTTCTGTGTATGTACTCCCCCAGTATGAAAAGGCAAAATGATAGGATACTTAAAGAGGAACTCCCCAGGTCAGTAGGTGCCCAATATGCTCCGGGAGATCAGTGGAGAAATAACTCCAGAAAGAATGAAGGGATGGAGCCAAAGCAAAAACAATACCCAGCTGTGGATGTGACTGGTGATAGAAGCAAGGTCTGATGCTGTAAAGAGCAATACTGCATAGGAACCTGGAATGTCAGGTCCATGAATCAAGGCAAATTGGAAGTGGTCAAACAGGAGATGGCAAGAGTGAACGTCGACATTGTAGAAATCAGCGAACTCAAATGGACTGGAATGGGTGAATTTAACTCAGATGACCATGATATCTCCTACTGCAGGCAGGAATCCCTCAGAAGAAATGGAGTAGCCATCATGGTCAACAAAAGAGTCAGTAATGCAGTACTTGGATTCAATCTCAAAAACGACAGAATGATCTCTGTTCATTTCCAAGGCAAACCATTCAATATCACAGTAATCCAAGTCTATGCCCCAACCAGTAATGCTGAAGAAGCTGAGGTTGAACGGTTCTATGAAGACCTCCAAGACCTTTTAGAACTAACACCCAAAAAAGATGTCCTTTTCATTATAGGGAACTGGAATGCAAAAGTAGGAAGTCAAGAAACACCTGGAGTAACAGGCAAATTTGGCCTTGGAATACGGAATGAAGCAGGGCAAAGACTGATAGAGTTTTGCCAAGAAAATGCACTGGTCATAGCAAACACCCTCTTCCAACAACACAAGGGAAGACTCTATACATGGACATCACCAGATGGTCAACACCGAAATCAGATTGATTATGTTCTTTGCAGCCAAAATGTAGAAGCTCTATACAGTCAACCAAAACAAGACTGGGAGCTGACTGTGGCTCCAAACCATGAACTCCTTATTACCAAATTCAGACTTAAATTGAAGAAAGTAGGGAAAACCACTAGAACATTCAGGTATGACCTAAATCAAATCCCTTATGATTATACAGTGGAAGTGAGAAATAGATTTAAGGGCCTAGATCTGATAGATAGAGTGCGTGATGAACTATGGAATGAGGTTCGTGACATTGTACAGGAGACAGGGATCAAGACCATCCCCATGGAAAAGAAATGCAAACGAGCAAAATGGCTGTCTGGGGAGGCCTTACAAATAGCTGTGAAAAGAAGAGAAGAGAAAAGCAAAAGAGAAAAGGAAAGATACAAGCATCTGAATGCAGAGTTCCAAAGAATAGCAAGAAGAGATAAGAAAGCCTTCCTCAGCGATCAATGCAAAGAAATAGAGGGAAACAACAGAATGGGAAAGACTAGAGATCTCTTCAAGACAGTTAGAGATACCAAGGGAACATTTCATGCAAAGATGGGCTCGATAAAGGACAGAAATGGTATGGACCTAACAGAAGCAGAAGATATTAAGAAGAGGTGGCAAGAATACACAAAAGAACTGTACAAAAAAGATCTTCACGCCCCAGATAATGACGGTGATGTGATCACTGACCTCGAGCCAGATATCCTGGAATGTGAAGTCAAGTGGGCCTTAGAAAGCATCACTACGAACAAAGCTAGTGGAGGTGATGGAATTCCAGTTGAGCTATTTCAAATCCTGAAAGATGATGCTGTGAAAGTGCTGCACTCAATATGCCAGCAAATTTGGAAAACTCAGCAGTGGCCACAGGACTGGAAAAGGTCAGTTTTCATTCCAATCCCAAAGAAAGGCCATGCCAAAGAATGCTCAAACTACCGTACAATTGCACTCATCTCACATGCTATTAAAGTAATGCTCAAAATTCTCCAAGCCAGGCTTCAGCAATATGTGAACCATGAACTTCCTGATGTTCAAGCTGGTTTTAGAAAAGGCAGAGGAACCAGAGATCAAATTGCCAACATCCGCTGGATCATAGAAAAAGCAAGAGAGTTCCAGAAAAACATCTATTTCTGCTTTATTGACTATGCCAAAGCCTTTGACTGTGTGTATCACAATCAACTGTGGAAAATTCTGAAAGTGATGGGAATACCAGACCACTGACCTGCCTCTTGAGAAATCTATATGCAAGTCAGGAAGCAGCAGTTAGAACTGGACATGAAACAACAGACTGGTTCCAAATAGGAAAAGGAGTACATCAAGCCTGTATATTGTCACCCTGCTTATTTAACTTCTATGCAGAGTACATCATGAGAAACGCTGGACTGGAAGAAGCACAAGCTAGAATCAAGATTGCCAGGAGAAATATCAATAACCTCAGATATGCAGATGACACCACCCTTATGGCAGAAAGTGAAGAGGAACTAAAAAGCCTCTTGATCAAAGTGAAAGTGGAGAATGAAAAAGGTGGCTTAAAGCTCAACATTCAGCAAAGTAAGGTCATGGCATCTGGTCCCATCACTTCATGGGAAATAGATGGGGACACAGTGGAAACAGTGTCAGACTTTATATTTTTGGGCTCCAAAATCACTGCAGATGGTGACTGCAGCCATGAAATTAAAAGACGCTTACTCCTTGGAAGGAAAGTTATGACCAACCTAGATAGCATTTTCAAAAGCAGAGACATTACTTTGCCAACAAAGGTCCACCTAGTCAAGGCTATGTTTTTTCCAGTGGTCATGTACGGATGTGAGAGTTGGACTGTGAAGAAAGCTGAGCACTGAAGAATTGATGCTTTTGAACTGTGGTGTTGGAGAAGACTCTTGAGAGTCCCTTGGACTGCAAGGAGATCCAACCAGTCCATTCTGAAGGAGATCAGTCCTGGGATTTCTTTGGAAGGAATGATGCTAAAGCTGAAACTCCAGTACTTTGGCCATCTCATGGGAAGAGTTGACTCATTGGAAAAAACTCTGATGCTGTGAGGGATTGGGGACAGGAGGAGAAGGGGATGACAGAGGATGAGATGGCTGGATGGCATCACTGACTCGATGGACGTGAGTCTGAGTGAACTCTGGGAGTTGGTGATGGACAGGGAGGCCTGGCACGCTGCGATTCATGGGGTTGCAGAGTCAGACAGGACTCAGCGACCGAACTGAACTGAACTGAAGGTGTATTTCAAGCTGCAAGATGATATCACTGAGTGGAGTTTGCAAGGAATGGGCAAAGGGGCAGGTACAAGTGGATCTGGCACACAACTGCTCTTGTCTCTCTAAATCTGATTCCTTTACTCTAGACAATGGTCCTAATATTTTCAACACTTTCTTTAGGCTGCATAACATCTAGTCTTGTAATGGTCTTATTGCCTGAAATATCACTCCACAGCAATAATAAATGTCACCTGCTTCAGTGGAATTCACATGGGCTAAAATGGGTTAAGTCACAACAGGGTTCTCAGAGTGATGGGTGCCAGGAACTGAGCTTTTATACATTTTCCTGAAAGCCTCAGGGGCAGCTATCACCCTAGGGAGACCAGATTTCGAGTTGCCTTTTCAACAACATCTCTTTATCCCACATATGTGGATCATGTCTTTAGGTCTCTTTAAGCCTCCGTTTTCCACTATTTTTCTCTATACATCCCTTGATCAGATATGCTCACATACTTATTTCTTTTTTTAAATATAAATTTATTTATTTCAATTGGAGGTTAATTACTTTACAATATTGTATTGGTTTTGCCATACATCAACATGAATCCTCCATGGGTGTACATGTTTTCCCCATCCTGAACACCCCTCCCTCCTCCCTCCCCATACCATCCCTCTGGGTCATCCCAGTGCACCAGCCCCAAGCATCCAGTGTCACTTATTTCTAATAAATCAATTGTTAGTATTACTATTCCAAATATTTCTGTTTCTATTTTTATGGAAATTAATAAATATCAATCCTGTTTTCAATCAGCACAATTTAAAGATTTACAAGTTAATTATTTTAAAAACATATTACACAAAAGCATTTCTTTGTAATTTAAACAGGCTTGAATTAAATTTGTACTATGTTTCATGGCCAAGATGATGGAATAGGAAGACCCCTAGCTCACCACCTCATGGACGTGGGTTTGGGTAGACTCGGGAGTTGGTGATGGACAGGGAGGCCTGGTGTGCTGCAGTTCATGGGGTCGTAAAGGGTCGGACAGGACTGAGCAACTGAACTGAAAAAAGGAAGTAATCAGTGAACTGGAAGACACAGTAGTGGAAAGCAGTTAAGATGAACAAAAAAAAAGCATTAAATAAAATGAAGTTTTAAGTGACCTCTAGGACAATCTCAAGTACACTTTTGCATTATAGGAGTCTCAGAATCAGAAGAGAGATAATGATGGGAAAGAACTTATCTGAAGATATAATAGCTGACAATTTTCCTAACCTGGGGAAGGAAACAAACATCCAGGTCCCTGAAGCACAGAGTCCCAAACAAGATGCACCCAAAGATGTCCACATCCACGCACACTTTAATTAAAATGGAAAAAATTAAGGATAAAGAGAGAGTCTTAAAAGCAGCAAGATAAAGACAACTACTGATAGCTACATACAAGGGAACTCCCATGACACCATCAGGTGACTCTTCAGCAGAAGCTTTGCAGGTCAGAAGAGAGTGGAGCATAATAATATTCAAAGTAATGAATGGAAAAAACCAAAATACTGTACCTGGCAAGGCTATTTTCAGATTTGAAGATGAGATAAAGAGTTTTTCAAACAAGCAAAAACTAAAGAGGTTCAGCTCCAGCAAACCAGCTTTATAATAAAAGTTAAAAGGACTTCTTTAAGTAGAAAAGAAAATATTGCAATTAGAAATGTGAAAATTACAAAAGGAAAAATCTCAATGGTACATCAAGTACAGAGGTAAGGTAGTATATCAACAATTTATAAAGCTAACAGGTACTCCCATGGTGGATTCATGTTGATGTATGGCAAAACCAATACAATATTGTAAAGTAATTAGCCTCCAATTAAAATAAATAAATTTATATTTTTTAAAAAAGCTAACAGGAAGGTTACAAAGAGAAAAGGAGAGACATCCCTGCTGGTCCAGTGGTTGTGAATCTGCCCACCAATGCAGGGACATAGAGTGGATCCTTGGTCTGGGAAAATACCTCATTTTCAGGGCAACTAAACCTGTGAGCCAGTAACTGCTGGAGCCACCATGCCCTAGAGCACATGCTGTATAGCAAGAGAAGCCACAGCAATGAGAAAACCTCATACTAAAATGAAGAGTAGCCCCTGCTCTCCACAACGAGGGAAAGTCCATGAGCAGCAACAAAGACCCAGTGCAACCAAGGCAAATAAAAGACTAAAGGAGTAAAATTTTGTATATCCAAATAAGTTGTTAGGGAACAAATAAAACAAAAAGATGTAAAATATGATGTCAAATAGTAAATGAATGTGTGGGGGGGGGGATGCAGAGTTATTAAAATAGACTTGAATTTAAGATTGTTGTTGTTCAGTTGCTAAGTCATGTCCAACTCTTTGTGGCCCATGGACCACACCATTGCAGGCTTCCCTATCCTTCACTATTTCCCAGAGTTTGCTTAAACTCGTGTCCGTTGTGTCGGTGATGCCATCCAACCATCTCATCCTCTGTCACCCCCTTCTCCTCCTGCCCTCCATCCGCCCCAGCATCAGAGTCTGACAATGAGTCAGCTCTTCAGATCAACTGGCCAAAGTATTGGAGCTTCAGCTTCAGCATCAGTCCTTTCAAGAATATTCAGGGTTGATTTCTTTTAGGATTGACTGATTTCCTTGCTGTCCAAGGGACACTCAAGAGTCTTCTCCGACACCACAGTTCAAAAGCATCACTTCTTGGAAGCTCAGCCTTCTTTATGGTCCCACTCTCCCATCTGTACATGACTACCGGAAAAACCATAGAACTCAGTAGGTTTTGTAAACATTCTGTTAGCAATCCCTGAGACTCATTGACAGGCTGCAGAAGTACCCCACGTCTATTAACACTTCCCAGTGCTCTTCAGGGTCATTAGACTTTTTGCTCTTTCAAAGCTGCTTTCTGCTCAGTTGACCACCCTTCCAACTGGACCATGTCCCTTTTCTTGACCACATACAGCTATTAACTTGTATAAGTTTTGGGATAATTTATCATGTCTACCTTTTAAAATGGCTTTACTACAATATATTTATTTTTAAAAATTTTTATTTTTTTTAAATTATGAAAGTATGATAACACATTTACAGGAGACTTGGGAAATACATGTAGTTCCTCTATATATTGTGCTTATTTTTTTAAGTAGGTAAATTAAGATTTTAGTTGGAGTTTCAATATCAAACTCTCAAAAATTAATAGAATGAATATACAGAGAAGGAGAAGGATATAGTAGACCTGAAAGGCACTGTGAACCAATTCAACATATTTGAAATTTATACAATTTTCACACAGCAGTAGCATACAAATTCTATTCAAGTCCCTATAGACTGTAAACTAGGAGGCCCTGGAAAATATGTAGGGACATAAAGCAAGGTGCAAAACTTTTATGTTCTAAAGGTATTGAAATCATACAGAATCTGTTCTCTTATCACTGTGAAATTACGTTAGAAATCAACATTAAAAGATATTTGAAAATAACTCACATATTTTCAAATGCAATGTGACATTTACCAAGAGAGATTTTAAACTTAGCCTTCGAAAGCCTCAGTAAGTTAGACCGAAAAAGGCACCAAGGGTGACTCCATTGAAGAAAGCATTTAAATGAGAAACTAGAATCAAAATGAGAAATTAATATTAAAGATACCTTAAATAAAATCCCTTTTAGAAATTAAATGTCTGCTTTTAAACGATGGGTGTATCTGAGAGGGCCATAACAAGGAAAATTAGAAATTATTTGTAATAGAATAAAAGTGAAAACAGAATTTGACAGACTTTGTTTCATGAGGCTGAAGCTGCTCAGTGCAATTCAATACAATATGGGGTCTTGAATAAGGTATGAAAACAAATAATGGACAGTATCATAAAATTTTGTGAAATTTGAACCAAATCTGTGGTGATGGTGGTGGTTTAGTTGCTAAGTCATGTGTGACTCTTGCAACCCCGTGGACTGTAGCCCGCCAGGCTCCTCTGTCAATGGGATTTTCCAGGCAAGAACACTGGAGTGGGTTGCCATTTCCTTTTCCAGAGGATCTTCTCAACCCAGGAATTGAACTTAGGTCCCCTACATTTCAGGCAGAATCTTTACCGACTGAGCTATGAGGGAAGATGTAAAAATTTGATGAATAAAATCTGTACTTCAGTTAATAATACTGTATCCCTTGTTAATTTCTTGTTTTTTTTTTTTTTTTTTTTTAACAGCAAAGTATTTCTTTATATTCTCAATATTGGATTAGAATTTTGAAGACTCATTCAATTTTTTTTTTTTTAATCACTAAGAGATGGGAATACCAGACCACCTGACCTGCCTCTTGAGAAACGGATATGCAGCTCCGGAAGCAACAGTTAGAACTGGACATGGAACAACACACTGGTTCCAAATAGGAAAAGGAGTACATCAAGGCTGTATATTGTCACCCTGCTTATTTAACTTCTATGCAGAGTACATCATGAGAAACTCTGGGCTGGAACAAGCACAAGCTGGAATCAGGATTGCTGGGAGAAATATCAATAACCACAGATATGCAGATGACACCACCCTTATGGCAGAAAGTGAGGAGGAACTAAAAAGCCTCTTAATGAAAGTGAAAGAGGAGAGTGAAAAAGTTGGCTTAAAGCTCAACATTCAGAAAATGAAGATCATGGCATCTGGTCCCATCACTTCATGGGAAATAGATGGGCAAACAGTGGAAACAGTGTCCGACTTTATATTTTTGGGCTCAAAAATCACTGCGGATGGTGGTTGGAGCCATGAAATTAAAAGACGCTTACTCCTTGGAAGAAAAGTTATGACCAACCTAAATAGCATATTCAAAAGCAGAGACACTACTTTGCCAACAAAGGTCCATCTAGTCAAGGCTATTGTTTTTCCAGTAGTCATGTATGGATGTGAAAGTTAGACTGTGAAGAAAGCTGAGGGCCAAAGAATTGATGGTTTTGAACTGTGGTATTGGAGAAGACTGTTGAGAGTCCCTTGGACTGCAAGGAGATCCACCCAGTCCATTCTTAAGGAGATCAGTCCTGGGATTTCTTTGGAAGGAATGATTCTAAAGCTGAAACTCCAGTACTTTGGCCACCTCATGCAGAGTTGACTCATTGGAAAAGACTCATGCTGGGAGGAATTGGGGGCAGGAGGAGAAGGGGACGACAGAAGATGATATGGCTGGATGGCACCACCGACTCGATGGACGTGAGTTTGAGTGAACTCTGGGAGTTGGTGAAGGACAGGGAGGCCTGGCGGGCTGCAATTCATGGGGTCGCAAAGAGTCGGACATGACTGAGTGACTGAACTGAACTGAATTGAAGATAATAAATTTTCTAGAATGTTAACAGTAATACTAGATGCCAAAATACATGGAAGTATAAAATTTTGAACGAATATAAATTAGAAATCTAACATTCTATTCATACTAAGTTGAACAAGTGGAATCAAAATGTCATAAATTTTTTTAGCTAAGCAAAATTCATAAATTTTCTAAAATATATATTTTGTATATGCTATATATATGGGTATATGTATGTATATAAAAGCTTCCTTACTACACTTGATAAAGGCTTAAGAAAGAACAATAACATCAAAAAGAGACAGAGAAATTGGAAAACAAACTAAATGAAATGGGAGCACTGAATATGAAATAAAAAAAGTGAAGCAAACTAGATAAAAGTAAAAGATCATCATATAGTCCACTTGTTTTTAAACATGCTTGCTTATTAGAAACACATCTGGTGTTTTGTAGAAAAGCAGCAGTACCTGCACATTTGTATTTTCAAAATATTTCAAGATAATCCTGATATGCATCTGGACTTTAAAAAGTGATTACAAGTTTTTCTATTAAATGATATTTTTAGTGAAATAGAATTGTATCATTTTCTGTTGACCAATCATGATATATTGATATTAAGTGAATAATAGTTGCATAATCACAATAGTAAAGATGTTTATCAGTTTTCATAATCAATAGCCAGACCAAAACAAAAGTAGAAGATAATTACAATTGCAAGCCATAATGGAAACATGATTAATCTAACAGTATAAAATAATTACATACAGTTTGGGGGGTGAAATAGAGTGATGTGGTATGTGGAAATGCATACATGCACATGTTCTCATCTGCCCAGCCAATCTGTCTGTTGGTTGGTGCATTCAATCCATTTACAATTAAGGTGATTATCAGTATGTAAGGGATTCCCTGGTGGCTCAGACGGTAAAGCGTCTGCCTGCAATGAGGGAGACCCCGGGTCGGGAAGATCCCCTGGAGAAGGAAATGGCAACCCACTCCAGTACTCTTGCCTAGAAAATTCCATGGATGGAGGAGCCTGGTGGGCTACAGTCCATGGGGTCGCAAAGAGTCGAACCAACTGAGCGACTTCACTCACTTCAATATGTATAATCCCACTACCATTTTCTTAATTGCCTTGGGTTTATTTTGTGTAGGTCTTTTCCTTCTCTTGTGTTTCCTGCCTAGAGAAGTTCCTTTAGTACTTGTTGTAAAGCTGGTTGGGTGGTGCTGAATTCTCTTAACTTTTGCTTGTCTGGAAAGATTTTAATTTCTCCACCAAACCTGAACGCGAGTCTTGCCGGGTAGAGTATTCTTGGTTGTAGTTCTTCCCTTTCCTCACTTTAAAGATATCGTGGCATTTTCTTCTGGCTTGTAGAGTTTCTGTTGGAAATCATCTTTACTTTTGTGCTATAATAAATGAAATGGTTTATAATTTTGCTTTAAACTATTTGCTGCTGCTGAGTCGCTTCATTCGTGTCAGACCCTGTGCAACCCCATAGACGGCAGCCCACGAGGCTCCCCCATCCCTGGGATTCTCCAGGCAAGAATACTAGAGTGGGTTGCCATTTCCTTCTCCAGTGCATGACAGTGAAAAGTGAAAGTGAAGTCTCTCAGTCGTGTCTGACTCTTAGCGACCCCATGGATTGCAGCCTACTAGGCTCCTCTGTCCATGGGATTTTCCAGGCAAGAGTACTGGAGTGGGTTGCCATTGCCTTCTCCAAAACCTTTTGCTACTAGTATTTAAAAATATAGTTTGTTTTTTAAACTTTTATCCTAAAACCTTGCTAAATCTTTTTCAGTGTTGTATGGATTGTTAGCATTTTCTATATACTCAATCATTCTATCTGTTAATAATCTGTTAACAAATAGTGGCTTATTAATAGTGAGTGCAAAAGAAGTGATGCTTTTGAACTGTGATGTTGGAGAAGACTCTTGAGAGTCCTTTGGACTGCTAGGAGATCCAACCAGTCCATCCTAAAAGAACTCAATCCTGAATATTCATTGGAAGGACTGATGCTGAAGCTGAAACTCCAATACTTGGGCCACCTGATGCGAAGAACTGACTCATTTGAAAAGACCTCAATGTTGGGAAATATTGAAGGCAGGAGGAGAAGGGGACAACAGAGGATGAGATGGTTGAATGGCATTACTGACTCAATGGACATGAGTTCGAGTAAACTCTGGGAGTTGGTGATGGACAGGGAGGACTAGCGTGCTGCAGTCACTGGGGTCTAAAAGAGTCAGACATGACTCAGTGACTGAACTGAAATAGTGGTTTAAATGTCCTTTTCCAACCTGAATATCTTTTATTTCATTTTTAATAGTGTATTTTCCATTCACTCGGTGAAGGACACCTTGATTGCTTCAAAGTTTTGGCAGTTATAACTAAAGCTGCTATAAATGACCATGAACCAGTTTTTTTTTTGTGTATATAGATTTTAGTTCATGTGGTAAATACCAGGATGTGCAACTGCTGGACTGTATGGTAAGAGCATGCTTAGTTTTGTAAGAAACTGCTTGTCTTCCTAAGTGGCTGTACCATTTTGAATTCCTACCAGCAATGAATGTGAATTCCTGTTACTATACACCCATGCTGGCATTTGCTGCTGTCAACGTTTTGGATTTTCTCCATCTCATTAGGTGTGCAATGGCATCTCATTGTTGTTTTAATGTTCAGTTCTACAGTGATTATGATATTGTCTTATCACAAAAGTTACTACCAAATCCAACGTCATCTGGATTTTCTCTTCTGTTGTCATTTAGGAGTTTTAGAATTTTGCATTTTCTATTTAATTTTCATTATCTGGGTTGTGAAGATCTTTTTTGGATAGTTCTTCTGTGTATTATTGCCAATTCTTCTTAATATATTCTGCTTCTGTTAGGTTCATACCATTTCTGTCCTTTATTGTGCCCATCTTTGCATGAAATGTTCCCTTGGTATCTTTAGTTTTCTTGAAGAAATCTCTAGTCTTTCCCATTTTATTGTTTTCCTCTATTTCTTTGCATTGATAACTGAGGAAAGCTTTCTTATCTCTCCTTGCTATTCTTTGGAACTCTGCATTCAAATGGGTATATCTTGCCTTTTCTCCTTTGCCTTTAGCTTCTCTTCTTTTCTCAGTTATTTGTAAGGCTTCCTCAGAACACCATTTTGCCCTTTTGCATTTCTTTTTCCTGGCAATGGTCTTGATCACTGCCTCCTGTACAATGTCACAAACCTCTGTCCATAATTCTTCAGGTGCTCCGTCTATCATATCTAATCCCTTGAATCTATTTGTCACTTCCACTGTATAACCATAAGGGATTTGATTCAGGTCATACCAGAATGGTCTTTTGGTTTTCCCTACTTCAGTTTAAGTCTGAATTTGACAATAAGGAGTTCATGATCTGAGCCACAGTCCGCTCCCAGTCTTGTTTTTGCTGACTGTATAGAGCTTCCCCAGAGTCGGCTGTGAAGAATACAATCAATCTGATTTCAGTATTGAGCATCTGGTGATGTCCATGTGTAGAGTCTTCTCTTGTGTTGTTGGAAGAGGATGTTTGCTATAACCAGTGCATTCTCTTGGTAAAACTCAAAAATCCACAATCCTGAAACTTACTGGCCTATAGTTTTATAATCAAAGAACAAGTGAGGAGGGGAGAACATCTTTGCTTTGCTATGATCAGTGTGTTCTCTTGGGAAAACTCTATTAACCTTTGCCCTGCTTCATTTTGTACTCCAAGGCCAAATTTGCCTGTTACTCCAGGTATCTCTTGACTACCTACTTTTGCATTCCAGTCCCCTATGATGAAAAGGACATCTTTTGGGGGTTAGTTCTAGAAGGTCTTGTAGATCTTCATAGAACCGTTCAACTTCAACTTCTTCAGCATTCCTGGTTGAGGCATAGACTTAGATCACTGTGATACTGAACGGTTTGCCTTGGAAACAAACGGAGATCACACTGTCATTTTGGGGACTGCATCCAAGTCCTACATATCAGACTCTTTTGTTGACTAAAAGTGGGCTTTTGGGCCCACTTGCACTCATCTTCTCCTGTGAGAACTTGAAAATTACAGCTCACTTCTGAATAACCATTTACAGGAGAATGTTGGATCCCACCAAAAAAGATACCCCACATCCAAGGGCAAGGGAGAAGCCCCAACAAGACAGTAGGAGGGGCAAAATCCCATTTAGACTCAAATCCCATACCCACCAGAGATCCTTGGAGGGCTCAAACAAAACCTTGTGCAACCAGGAGAACCCACAGAGGCTGAGCCAGACCTGCCTTTGAGTGTTTGTCTCCTGCAGTGGCCTGCCACAGGGGCAGGGGCTCTGGGTGTAGCAGACCTGGGTATGGCATAAGCTCTCTTGGAGGAGGTCGCCATTAACCCCAACATAGAGCCCCCAGAACTTACACAGGACTGGGCAAACAGACTCTTGGAGGGCACAAACAAAGCCTTGTGTGCACCAGGACCCAGGGGAAAGGAGCTATGACCCCACAGAGACTGACCCTGACTTGCCTGTGAGTGTCCAAGAGTTTCTGCTGGAAGTGTGGATCAGTTGTGACCCTCTGCAGAGTCGGGAGCACTGAGTGTGGCAGTGTGTGCATGGGACCTTTTGAAGGAGGTTGCCATTATCTTCATTACCTCCACCATAGTTTGATCTCAGGTCAAACAACAGGGAGGGAAAATAGCCCCACCCATCAACAGAAAATTGGATTAAAAATTTACTGAGCATGGCCTCACCCAACAGAACAAGACCCAGTTTCCCCCACAGTCAGTCTCTTCCAACAGGAAGCTTCCATAAGCCTCTTATCCTTCTCCATCAGAGGGCAGACAGAATGGAAACCACAGTCATGGAAAACTAATCAAACTGATCACATGGACCACAGCCTTGGCTAACTCAATGAAACTATGAGCCCTGCCATATGGGGCCACCCAAGATGGATAGGTCATGGTGGAGAACTCTGACAAAATGTGGTCCACTGGAAAAGGGAATGGCAAACCACTTCAGTATTCTTGCCTTGAGAACCCCATGAACAGTATGAAAAGGCAAAAAGATAGACCGAAAGATGAACTCCCCAGGTCGGTAGGTACCCAATATGCTAGTGGAGATCAGTGGAGAAATAACTCCAGAAAGAATGAAGCTGCTGCTGCTGCTAAGTCACTTCAGTCGTGTCTGACTCTGTGTGACCCCATAGATGGCAGCCCATCAGGCTCTGTCCCTGGGACTGTCCAGGCAAGAATACTGGAGTGGGTTGCCATTTCCTTCTCCAGTGCATGCATGCATGCTAAGTCTCTTCAGTCATGTCCGACTCTGTGTGACCCTATGGACAGCAGCCCAACAGGCTCCTCTGTCCACAGGATTCTCTAGGCAAGAATACGAGTGGGTTGCCATTTCCTTCTCTGAAAGATGAAGAGACAGAGCCAAAGCAAAAACAATGCGCGGTTGTGGATGTGACTGGTGATGGAAGTAAAGTCTGATGCTATAAAGAACAATGTTGCATAGGAACCTAGAATGTTAGGTCCACGAATCAAGATAAATTAGAAGTGGTCAAACAAGGGATGGCAAGAATGAACATCGACATTTTAGGAATCAAAGAACTAAAATGGACCTGAATTGGTGAATTTAACTCAGATGACCATTATATCTCGTGGAATATATGTATTACATGTGGTGTAATATATACTGTGGAATTTATATAGCTTGAACAATAAGAAACCAAAGGGCTCAGTTAGTAAGATCCATCCCCTATCACAAATGAGAAGACACATTTTCTTTAAATTAGAGGTTTTATTTCATTTTATTTCACTTAATGAACTATTTAATTGAACAGATCACGCCAGGATTTTAGTAATAAAAGCCACCAGTTATCTATCCTGAGTTTCTAAGGAAATCAGCATTAGTGAAAGAACATACAACCTAAAAACAACATATGTCTAAGTTCAAACATTCCATACAATCCTATCTCACTTAAAAAAAAAAAAAAAAAAGAACTCACATTTGTATACCACTCCAAAAGAGCAAAAGGAAAATTTTATCACTATAAATAAATGGAGTAGAAAATGTTTTTTGTTTGTTTTGTATTGCTGGAATATCCAACACATCACTTGTCTGGCACTCTGTGATCAGCCTTGGCTTGTCCATCGGGAAAAGGGAGTCCTCATGTTAAATTCCTTGCAGAGCCATGGGAGCTTCCAGATTAAGTACCCACACCATCATCTATTCAGTTGAAAGCATTCAGGTGTCTGCTGGTAGTCCATAACTCCTGTGCCATGCAATGATGTTCTCTTCCACTTCCTTCCCTGGGTGGGGTATACCTGAAAAAAATCATGCAGATGGTTTTGAGTTAAAAGGGCTTTGAAGACTCTTCTCATAGAAAATACCAGTTAGCCCAAAAGTCCGGGCACAAGTTCTTACCAACAAAGGAACTGAATCCAGCCAAGATCTTCAGTAGAAGCAGATAGTGTGCAGAAAGCTCTTGCCTGTTTTCTTCTTCACTGCCTGGAACAGCTTAGGCAGACTGCTTTGCATATCATCCTCCTGCTGGAGACCCTGGCAGAGCTCACAGATGATCAGAGCTCCAAGTGTGGCTGCCTCCAGGGTGTCCTCTATTTCCACGTTGATCACATACACAGGCTGCCAGGTCTTCTGTTCTCTAGCACACAGATCTTTCACCACCACTTTATACACTCTTTCAGTACAGGTGAAGACGGCATCGAAGGGATCTCTGCACTCTTGAAATCTTTCAGGGCCAGATTTGATTCTCTCATTTCTCCCCAAGATCTGTAACACCCCATTGCTCTTGTGGTGCATTCTGTTTTTGCAGAGAAGGTCCTTGCACATCTGCTCATATGTAGTGGAGAAATCATATACCACAGGGAGGTTGGGTGCCAGTCCTGGCAGTGTCACATGGGATCCCACTCCAAAAGACCTAACGTTGAATCCTTTCTTCTTGAGGATGCTGTGGGCTTCCATGCTCCTGTTCATGTTGCTCATACAGACCACAGCCACCCTGAGTGTGGAGGATGACATTATGTTGGCCACTTGGAACTCCAGGCTGATGGATGGGCTTAGAGTCTCTTAAGGGCAGAACCCAGGGAGAAGTCAGCCTAGGTCAAGTTCTTCAGACTAATCTAGTGTCAAAGAACAGATTGTCACCTACCCCAGGTGGGAGGGGACCTTTTGATTGATAATTGGGTTAACTCTTGAGTAATTGGATTTGAATAGTGGGCTCTGACCAGAGGCTCAATCCAGGCATCAGAACAATCTGGTGATTATCACCCCAAAATCTAATTTTCCAAAAGAGTGTGGCTACCCCATGGGTGTGTTTTGAAATCTCCACTTAGCCCTTGGGTTCAATTGTGGGTGGGGCTACTATTGATATTAGGCAAAATACCTAGACTACTCCCAAGCTTGTCACCAGCTCCCTCCAATGACCTGAGAACATGCATGTGAAAAACAGGATTGAAATGTCCAAGCTTACACTTAATTTAATTATACATAAAACTACAAGCGTTCTTTTTCTTTCTTTCCTATAATTGGTACTCTAGAATTGTAACTGTTGATCATGAGAGGATACAGATAGTTTTACCCGTAAGTAGTAAAATGATTCACCAGTGTAAAAAGTGATTCTTAGAAAACATCCCTCCTGATAGTGTGTGCAGGAGTTACAACATTACACATCCTTTCTTGAATTCCTGATAATTCTCCAAGAATTGGAATAGCCTCCACTGGCTTTCCCATGTCTTCAGGGAGAGCTCTGTCTGACCACTCTATACTGAAATATAGCAATTTTTTGTTCCATTTCTTTGGTTACTTTGCACCATTGACCTAGCAAAGAATCAAATCAGAGATCAGATCAGATCAGTCGCTCAGTCGTGTCTGACTCTTTGCGACCCCATGAATCACAGCACACCAGGCCTCCCTGTCCATCACCAACTCCCGGAGTTCACTGAGACTCACGTCCATCGAGTCAGTGATGCCATCCAGCCATCTCATCCTCTGTCGTCCCCTTCTCCTCCTGCCCCCAATCCCTCCCAGCATCAGAATATAGACTTTAAAATTATAAATGAAACACGAAACAGTAAGGAGGGACAGTCCCATCCCTTCAAAATGGTGCAGGAAAAACATCCACTTAGAAAGCCAAAGATTTTATATCTCTGTGTCTCCATCAACATAGTGATTGTCACATTGCAGTCTCAGTAACCACATTCAGCCTTGTCAAAGTGTGAATCCCAAACCCAGAGCATTAACATCAACCTGGAATATGTGAAAAAGGCAACTTTGGACTCCACACCACAAAATGAGAAATTCTGCGAGTGGAGCCCAGAGATTTGTGACATACAAAGCCCTTTGGATGGTGTGATGTCCACCAAAGACTTACTCATGGCAGAGGTTTCTGAAACTTGACTGGACATTGACAGTCCCTGGGATGTCACTTGACTGGACTCTCCTTCTTCGGGAAGGAAAGTAAGTATGTGACAATTTGATGTGATATGTAAATCTGATAAAAAAAAAATAATCATCACTCTGAAGAAGAATTTGTGGACAATTGGTGAATTTTGACTATGTTCTATATTTTGGATTATAGTGTTATATCAATGTGAAATATTGTGACTTGGTCATTGCACTGCTGTATATGTAAGAGATTATCCTTAAGAAGTTACAGCTAAATATAGGGTCATGACACTGCATATTTTGCTAAATGGCACAACAAAAAAATCAGACTAAGAATGAGAGAGAGACAGGGCCAGGAGCAGAGGGGGCGGGGGTTTGGGGAGGAGGCAAGGAGGTAGGGAAATGTGGCCAAATACTAATAGTGGCTGAATCTAAATGAAAGTTTTACTGGAATTTATAATTTATTAATGTAGCTTTTATATGTTTTAATAATTTTGACCATAAATAAGGCTGATCACTGAAGGACTGATGCTCAAACTGTGGTGCTTGAGAAGACTCTAGAGAGTCCCTTGGACAGCAAGGAGGTCAAAGCAGTCAATCCTGAAGGAAATCAACTGTGAATATTCACTGGAAGGCCTGGTGCTGAAGCTGAAGCTCCAATACTTTGGCCACCTGATGCGAAGATCCAACACATTGGAAAAGACCCTGATGCTGGGAAAGATTGAGGGCAGGAGAAGGGGGCAGTAGAGGACAAGATGGTTGGATGGCACATCAACTCAATGGACATGAGTTTGAGCAAATTCTGGGAGATAGTGAAGGACAGGAAAGCCTGGCGTGCTGCAGTCCATGGGATCGCAGAATCACACAAGATTGAGCAACTGACAACAAAAATAATTAATTAATGTAGCTTTTATGTGTTTTAATAATATCTAAAAACCACTTAATAAAATATGTATATTTTATCAAATATTTCTGTAAGTTAAGTAGGCGTGGAGTCTTCTTGTATAAGCTCAATCCACCATGTTAAATTGAAATCTATGAATTTATAATCCTATACATGCACATACACAGTAGTCTCTTCTTTACAAATATAAACATAATTACTTACTTGGGATAATTTAATAAAGATAAAACAGAATATGTTGAAGGTTGAGATATATTACCAGAAAAAAAGATACAGGAAAATGTGGTAACTGAGTCTTCATTATAGATTTGAAGGCAGCCAAAAAAGAGGAAGGTGAAGATTATTTCTTCATTATAGCCTAACACTTAAGTACATAAAAGATGTGAAAATTTTAATAAGGCCATTAAATTATCTCACATTAGCAATTAAAATTCATTATTTCAGTTTCTAGAATAGAAAATGATATGAAAGTAAGGTACAGATTTCATATTAATTTTGTCAAAATTACAAAGAAAAACTCTTAGGAATAAGTGATCTTAAAATAACCTGAATATTTGATAGTCTTTTTGTGCTGATTAAGATAGGATTAATATTTACTAATTCTCATTAAAATAGAAATAGGAATAGTTAAAGTAATTGTTACCAAAAGGAGTATATGGTGTGTGGGGTCTGACTGCTTGCTGCTCAAAAGCCAGTAAACAGGCCAGGTTGATGGAAAGGAAAGTTGCTTTATTTCAGATGTCTGCAACTGGGGGAGAGGGGTGGCAGATATCTGTCCAAAGGCCAGCTCCCCCCACTGACAAGCAGGGGGTGAGAGAATTCATAGACAGGCAGGCGCAGGGGATGGGGATATGGGGGTGTGGCGCTACATGCAAAAACAGCATAGTCACAATGGTCTGACCAGCATCTTCTTGAATGTCTTAGGTACAGTTAATCTTCAGTTCCAGGGTCCATTTGTTCCAATTTCTTTGTGGTCAATTCTCAGAATTGTGGAAGCTCACGTCCTGGGTACAATCTGCTCATCATGTAGGTAATTTCTCCACCTCAGGTTTTAGTATCTCTAAGAGAGCTCACAGGATATGGCTCAGATTATCTACAGCCCTTGAGAAAGAACTGAAGGTCCTTGACTATGCTTGATGACTACATTGTTACTAGTCTCCTTAGACAGTTTTCCTTTGTTTTAGCATTTCTCTGATTAAATGTATTCTTTGGTTAAGATTTCCCTCAGGAAAAGGCAGGCAGAGGACATGGGAAGGGGCAAGGACCATATGATCCTGCTCCATTTCATAATGACATAAATATCTCATTTATTGAAAATAATGTATGTACACAACCATTTCAAGGGTGAAAAGTTGTGGAGGATGGATTGGTTTTGACAGATACAGAGAACCATAATACCTTTACTCATGTGGATACAATGGAAAGGGTGTTGTTAGAAATACAGCTTTAAAACTGGGTTCCTTGGGGCAACAGCCTTCCCTGGAGTCTTCAGGCAAATGCATAAAAATCTCTGCTCCCTGATGCCCAGCTCTCAGAGTCCTCCTTGATTCATCACATTGTATTCTATGAAGTCTGCGTTTGAAGCACGTAAGTAGGTTATTTACTGATATTGTATAAACTTTAGGAAAGGGAAGAAAATTACAGTATCAAGACTAAACTGTTTAGGGGAACCAAAGCAGACATTTGAAAATATTAAGACCTTTGTCTGGTGTTAAGTAAGCAGAGTGATATCTAATGTTCTCCAATTTTAAAACTCATAATAATTAACTCCTCCCAGGATAGCATCAAAACTCCTTAACTTGTAATCACAGCCAAAATACTTTTGCTTCTATCTTTTCACCATTGCATGTAGATGTGATTGATCACACAACCATACAGGGTTGCAAACTGTTTAAAATATTTAATGCTTTTAAAAATATTTAAATGCATTAAATATTTCTATGACAGAAGCTTATCCTTAAACTCCCAAAAGACTTCATGTCATTCCCCACCTAATTCATCTCCATCCAATGACATCCCATAGCCAAATAGACTGAATTATTAATTCCATCTGGTTCCCATAGTATTTTTTCTTGGTACTACTATTATCTTTCTTTACCATATAGTTTTCTTTAACTATATAAACATTCATTTTCTCTGTGAGATTATTACCTCATTTTACAGATAATATCTTGTTCATCTTCCCATCCTATATTGTTCCTGGCTCACTCGCTGTGGAAAAGAATCAGATAGATGCCATGAGCTCTGAGTACAGTCTGAAATTTTGATTGTGTCTGTTAACAGGGGGTGAGGTCCTAGTCATCTGCTCCAGGTATGACTGTCTTTAACCATACTGGTGTTAGCCACACAGTCTTCTACTTTGTGGGCATCCCTGGCCTTGAGGACCAGCATGTGTGGATCTCCATCCCCTTCTTCATTTCCTATGTCATCGCCCTGCTTGGGAACAGCCTGCTCATCTTCATTATCCTCACCAAGCGCAGCCTCCACGAACCTATGTACCTCTTCCTCTGCATGCTGTCTGGAGCAGACCTTGTCCTCTCCACATGCACAATCCCTCAGGCTTTGGCCATCTTCTGGTTCAATGCGAGGGAGATCTCCCTGGATCGATGCATCACTCAACTCTTCTTCATCCATTCCACCTTCATCTCAGAGTCAGGCATCTTGCTGGTGATGGCATTTGACCGCTACATTGCCATATGCTACCCGCTGAGATACACCACTATTCTTACACATACACTGATAGGGAAAATCGGTGTGACCATCTTTTTGAGAAGTTACGGTACAATGTTCCCAATAATATTTCTACTGAAAAGGCTAACTTTTTGTAAAAGTAACATTTTTCCAACCACTGTTTGTGAGCACATCGCCGTGGCCAAATTTTCCTGTGATGACATACGAGTAAACTTCTGGTATGGATTTTTTGTCCTGTTGTCAACAGTGACCTTAGATGTTGTGCTAATATTTGTATCATATATGCTTATTCTCTGTGCTGTCTTCCGCATCCCTTCTCGAGATGCTCGCCACAAAACTCTCAATACATGTGGCTCCCATGTCTGTGTCATCATACTCTTTTATGGACCTGGGATCTTCTCAGCTTTCACTCCTCGATTTGCACGTCATATCTTACCCCATGTCCATGTCTTACTGGCCAATGTTTGCATTCTGGCTCCTACTATGCTGAATCCCATCATTTATGGGATCAAAACTAAACAGATCCAGGACCAGGTATCTCAGGTTTTGTGTCAAAAAAAGATATGACTTTGGAAATGGAAGCAAAATTACTCTTTTCTCAACATTTCTCACTCAGAGTCTGAAAAATAAACCAGCTCGCCTTCTTAATTCATTCTTACTCTAGATAGGTATTTGGAAAAAGACAAATTATGGATAATCACTAGATTATACTTTCCTGTCCTGGTTTGTTGCATGCCTTGACATAATGATGCAGTTCTTATTCCTCTTATCTATTTTGGGGCATGGCTGTGTATATTCTTCCCTTTGTCTGCTCTATCACAAAGTTTTCATTTTCACAGGCTCACCTCTACCCACATTCATTCTGTTACTTGTTCTATCAGAAGAAAGGGAGGGAGGAAGCCAGGTTTGGAGGAGGGAGGGAGAAAGGACAGAGAAGGAAGGGAGGAAGGAAAGGAATGTTTCAGAGGGAGGGATGGAGGGAAACTAGCACGCAAAAACCTCTGGCATCCATATATTTGCCCATTGCTTTTCCTCTGTATCCCTTCTTTTCCTCCTCTTGCTCCTCCTCCTCTTTCTTGTCTCCTTTTCCTCCTCCTCTGTTCCTTCTCCTTCTTCTTTCACTGTTTCCATCACAGAAAAACATCTGAAAGAGCTCTCTATATATTCAGGTTTCGATACTTTTCTATTTTTTTAATCTCATACCAATCATTTTCCCTTCATGTTGCACGCATGTTACAGTGACCTCTACCCTGCCGAATTCAATGGTCAATATTCATTCTACATGACACATGAGAAATATTTCACATAGCCAAACAGCTCTCATTCTTGAAAATTCTCCCTCATCCCACATCAGACAATATATTAGAAATAAAAGCTGTATAAAGTTACTTATTTCTTATCAAATGGAGATAATAACTGTTAATATCTTACAAAAGATTGGTATATATTTTCTATGGTGTATTTGTGTGCAGGTAAATAATTTTTTTTTTTAATTTGGACTATATTCCACTTACTATTCCAGAATGTACCTTTCTCACTTAGCAAAGTAATGTAGACATATGCCCATGCTAAAACTGTACATCTCTAGTCATTAGCAATTGCAGCCACCAAGGATGGTGAGCCAATGAGCCCTGAGAAAACTCAGGATATGAAAACACAGGATAGTGTCTGCAGATAACTGAGCTGCATATCAAAGGAATGATTTCAGTGAGCCCAGACTCTTGCATCTTCCCATACATAGACAAGCACTAAATTCCTTAACTTGGTATATTTGGGTTTTTTAAATTAACAATAATCTTTTGTCATTCAGACCACCTGCCCTTGGTTGCAAAACTTCTATATAACCTGGCTTCCTCCTACCTTGTCTCCTCAGAGCAGTTCTCTCAGGGTTATTTGACACACTGCCTCCTCAGGCTTGAAGTCCTAAAAATTCCTGCCAAATAAATATAACTCTCAAAAAAATTATTTAAAAACCAACTGTAAAAAAAAAACCCAACCAACTCTACACATCTGTAGGCATTTTTATCATCTTTCCATTGTTTTTATACAAAGATGTACTATAATTTAACCGGTAGTCTTGTCAAAAAGCATTTTAAAAAGCCATACTCTTTTCAAAAAGCATTTCTCATATGTAATTTTTTATTTACTCTTCATTTCCAATCAAGAGTAGGCTCAGCATTCTCTAAATATTACTTCCTAAGTATCCATTATATCATCTGAGATAGATAAATGATCATAGATAATGAAATGCATAAAGAAGTTACACATATTGCATTTGCCACTGTGGTTCCCCTTTTTTCCTTTGATTTTTACACTTATTTTTACATGTCTAACTCAATGAAACTATGAGCCATGCCGTGTATGGCCACCCAAGTTGGACAAGTCATGGTGGAGAGTTCTGATGAAACAGTGGAGAACGGAATGGCAAACAACTTCAGTATTATTGCCTTGAGAACCTCATGTGCTAAGTCACTTCAGTCGTGTCCGACTCTGTGTGACCCCATAGACGGAAGCCCACCAGGCTCCCCCGTCCCTGGGATTCTCCAGGCAAGAACACTGGAGTGGGTTGCCATTTCCTTCTCCAGTGCGTGAAAGTGAAAAGTGAAAGGGAAGTCGCTCAGTCGCCTCCGACTCTTGGCGACCCCATGGACCGCAGCCTACCAGGCTCCTCAGTCCATGGGATTTTCCAGGCAAGAGTACTGGAGCGGGGTGCCGTTGCCTTCTCTGTAAGAACCTCATGAACAGTATGAAAAAGCAAAAAGATATGATGGACAGGGAAGCCTGGTGTGCTGCAGTTCATGGGCTCACAAAGAGTCAGACATGACTGAATGACTAAACTGAACTTACATATCCAAAACTATATTTCATATAGACTACAAACATAATTTATGTGAAATATATTTGTATTTTACATACATATATTTATAATTATTTATAATATAGTTTTAACATAATTTCAGCTGGTTATAAAATAAACCAGTTCATGGAAGAACCATAATTCACCTAGCCATTTGACTATTATTAACATGCAGGATATTTCAAATTTTTCAGTTGTCTGAGAAAGTAATGCTTGTTAAAACATTTCCTCATTTTTCCTATCCATTATTTTTAGTTTACACATGCTTCCTTAAGTGGTTGAAATATGACTCTTTTCCTTTGATTTTTCTTTTCCCGCTGTTTTCCTAGTGTGCCTTGGAAATGTTTAAAAAACAAACAAAATTAACATTATTTTAATATTTGGTTTCTACTTAATTTAGCATTTGAATAATTATGGTCAGTGTTTTTAAAATGTCTGCTGATTTTAAAAGACAAAATAACAAAGAACACTTTCAGTTCAGTTCAGTTCAGTTGCTCAGTTGTGTCTGACTCTTTGCAACCCCATGAACAGCAGCATGCCAGGCCTCCCTCTCCATCACCTACTCCTGGAGTCTATTCAAACCCATGTCCATCAAGATGCCATCCAACCATCTCATCCTCTGTCATCCCCTTCTCCTCCTGCCCCCAATCCCTCCCAGCATCAGGGTCTTTTCAGATGAGTCAGCTCTTTGCATTAGGTGGCCAAAGTATTGGAGTTTCAGCTTCAACATCAGTCCTTCCAATGAACACCCAGGACTGATCACCTTTAGGATGGACTGGTTGGATCTCCTTGCAGTCCAAGGACTCTCAACAGTCTTCTCCAACACCGCAGTTCAAAAGCATCAATTTTTAGGCGCTCACCATTCTTACAGTCCAACTCTCACATCCATACATGACTACTGGAAAAACCATAGCCGTGACTAGATGGACCTTTGTTGGCAAAGTAATGTCTCTGCTTTTCAATATGCTGTCTAGGTTGGTCATAACTTTCCTTCCAAGAAGTAAGCATCTTTTAATTTCATGGCTGCAATCACCAACCGCAGTGATTTTGGAGCCCAAAAAGATAAAGTCTGACACTGTTTCCACTGTTTCCCCATCTATTTCCCATGAAGTGATGGAACCAGATGCCATGATCTTCGTTTTCTCAATGTTGAGCTTTAAGCCACCTTTTTCACTCTCCACTTTCACTTCCATCAAGAGGCTTTTTAGTTCCTCTTCACGTTTTGCCATAAGGGTGGTGTCATCTGCAGATCTGAGGTTATTGATATTTCTCCTGGCAATCTTGATTCCAGCTTGTGCTTCTTCCAGCTCAGCATTTCTCATGATGCGCTCTGCATAGAAATTAAATAAGCAGGGTGACAATATACAGCCTTGATGTACTCCTTTTCTTATTTCAAACCAGTCTGTTGATCCATGTCCAGTTCTAACTGTTGCTTCCTGACCTGCATACAGGTTTTTTAAGAGGCGGGTCAGTTGGTCTGGTATTCCCATGTTTTTCAAAATTTCCCACAGGTTATTGTGATCCACACAATCAACGGCTTTGGCATAGTCAATAAAGCAGAAATAGATGTTTTTCTGGAACTCTCTTGCTTTTTCCATGATCCAGCAGATGTTGGCAATTTGATCTCTGGTTCCTCTGCCTTGTCTAATACAAGCTTGAACATCTAGAAGTTCACAGTTCACATATTGCTGAAGCCTGGCTTGAAGAATTTTGAGCATTACTTTACTAGAGTGTGAGATGAGTACAATTGTGCGGTAGTTTGAGCATTCTTTGGCATGGCCTTTCTTTGGGATTGGAATGAAAACGGACATTTTCCAGTCCTGTGGCCACTGCTGAGTTTTCCAAATTTGCTGGCATATTGAATGCAGCACTTTCACAGCATCATCTTCCAGGATTTGAAATCGCTCCACTGGAATTCCATCACCTCCACTAGCTCTGTTTGTACTGATGCTTCCTAAGGCCCACTTGACTTCACATTTCAGGATGTCTGGCTCTAGGTGAGTGATCACACCATTGTGATTATCTTGGTCGTGAAGATCTTTTTTGTACAGTTCTTCTGTGTATTCTTGCCACCTCTTCTTAATGTCTTCTGCTTTTGTTAGTCCCTATCATTTTTTCCTTTATTGAGCCCATCTTTGCATGAAATGTTCCCTTGGTATCTCTAATTTTCTTGAAGAGATCTCTAGTCTTTCCCATTCTATTTTTTCCCTCTATTTCTTTGTACTGATCACTGAGGAAGGCTTTCTTATCTCTCCTTGCTACTCTTTGGAACTCTGCATTTAAATGGGTATATCTTTCCTTTTCTCCTTTGCTTTTCACTTCCCTTCTTTTCACAGCTATTTGTAAGGCCTCCTCAGACAGCCATTTTGCTTGTTTGCATCTCTTTTTCTTGGGGATGGTCTTGATACCTGTCTCCTGTACAATGTCATGAACCTCCATCCATAGTTCATCAGGCACTCTGTCTGTGATCACCAATTATACCCACTAAACAAAATAGTTAATAACTACAGAATATTTCATCATTTAAGCATATTTTCACATATGATTTTTGTGAATACTCTATGCCTTACTTTTTTATTCAATGTCATATAGCAAGTGTGTTACTTTGACATCAAGGACATTATATAAATGTTAGTTCAGTTCATTTTCTCAGTCATATCTGGCTCTGTAACCCCATGGACTGCAGCACACCAGGCCTCCCTGTCCATCACTAACTCCAGAGCTTGTTCAAACTCATGTCCATTGATTCAGTGATGCCATCCAACCATCTCATCCTCCTTTGTCCCTGTCTCATCCTGCCTTCTATCTTTCCCAGCATTAGGATCTTTTCCAAGGAGTCAGATCTTCACATCAGGTGGCCAAAGTATTGGAGTTTCAGCTTCAGCATCAGCCCTTCCAGTGAATATTCAGGATTGATTTCCTTTAGGATGGACTGGTTGGATCTCCTTGCAGTCCAAGGGACTCTCAAGAGTCTTCTCGAACATCATAGTTCAAAAGCACCACTTCTTTCGTGCTCAGTTTTCTTTATAGTCCAACTCTCACATCCATACATGACTAGTGGAAAAACCATAGCTTTGACGAGACAGACCTTTGTTGACAAAGTAATGTTTCTACTTTTTAATATGCTGTCTAGGTTGGTCATAACTTTTCTTCCAAAGAGCAAGCATCTTTTAATTTCATGGCTGCAGTCACCATCTGCAGTGATTTTGGAGCCCAAAGAAGTTTTGAATGTTTTAAATGTTGAATGTTAAGGTTTATATGAATCTTTGTATAATATACTGCTACATGGCATACTGTGTTCTAGTAAACTAGTGGATTCTTTTTGAATATTTACATCTGTGTAACTGACAGTATAAATAAAATTGTTATGAAATTAAGCATTAATAAACATCTGCTATATTTTGTGTCCTTAATGTACACTGTAAAAACAGATTCTGAAAATTTTTACTGCATATATGAGCAACTAGAACGCAGTCAGGTTGAATATGTTTTTTATGCACAAAAAATTTTAAATATACATCTTATAAATTGTAAGATAATCCATCATTTCCAAAAATTGAATAAAACCCAATAGCAATATACAAAGGTAAGATACCATTTTCAACTAAATTATATATTTATTGGCTTTAAATGTTGAAAAATATTTGTACAATGTTTGGAGTTAAGCTTTATTTGAGGCAAAATGAGAACTGCAACCCAAGAGGCAGGTTTTCAGATAGTTCTGAGAAACTCCTCCAAGGAAGCGAGTGGAGGAGCCAGGGTATATAGAAGTTTTGCAACTAAGGGTAGGTAGTCAGGAACCTCAAAGATTACTGTTGATTAAAAAAACAAAACAAAACAAAACGGGTACCTCGAGATAAGGAATTTAGTTCTTTTCTATGTAAGGGAAGACACAAAAGTCTGGGCTTACTGAAATCATTCCCTTGATATGCACCTCAGCTGTGTGAGGGGCTTCCCAGGTGGTGCTAGTGGTCAAGAACCTGCCTGCCAATGCAGAAGACGTAAGAGACCAGGTTTGATTCTTGGGACGGGAAGATCTCCTGGAGGAGGGCACAGCAGCCTACTACAGTATTCTTGCCTGGAGAATCCCATGGACCGAGGAGCCTGGTGGGCTATGGCCCATAGGATCACAAAGAGTTGCACACAACTGAAGTGACTTAGCAGTTAAGATACTCAGTTCCATCATCCTACCAAAACACACCCAGGTTCCCCTTCCTAGTCAACTATTTCCACTAACCCTGGGAGCCTTTTATCTGTTTTCTATGCTTCAGTTCAGTTCAGTCGCTCAGTCGTGTCTGACTCTTTGCGACCCCATGAATCACAGCACACCAGGCCTCCCTGTCCATCACCAACTCCCGGAGTTCACTCAGACTCACATCCATCGAGTCAGTACTGCCATCCAGCCATCTCATCCTCTGTCGTCCCCTTCTCCTCCTGCACCCAATCCCTCCCAGCATCAGAGTCTTTTCCAATGAGTCAACTCTTCGAATGAGGTGGCCAAAGTACTGGAGTTTCAGCTTTAGCATCATTCCTTCCAAAGAAATCCCAGGGCTGATCTCCTTCAGAATGGACTTGTTGGATCTCCTTGCAATCCAAGGGACTCTCAAGAGTCTTCTCCAACACCACAGTTCAAAAGAATCATTTCTTCGGTGCTCAGCTTTCTTCACAGCACAACTCTCACATCCATACATGACTACTGGAAAAACCATAGCCGTGACTAGATGGACCTTTGTTGGCAAAGTGTCTCTGCTTTTGAAAATGCTATCTAGGTTGGTCATAACTTTTCTTCCAAGGAGTAAGCGTCTTTTAATTTCATGGCTGCAATCACCATCCGCAGTGATTTTGGAGCCCCAAAAGATAAAGTCTGACAGTGTTTCCACTGTTTCCCCATCTATTTCCCATGAAGTGATGGGACCAGATGCCATGATCTTAGTTTGCTGAATGTTGAGCTTTAAGCCACCTTTTTCACTCTCCTCTTTCACTTTCATCAAGAGGCTCTTTAGTTCCTCTTCACTTTCTGCCATAAGGGTGGTGTCATCTGCATATCTGAGGTTATTGATATTTCTCCCAGAAATCTTGATTCCAGCTTGTGTTTCTTCCAGTCCAGCGTTTCTCATGATGTACTTTGCATAGAAGTTAAATAAGCAGGGTGACAATATACAGCCTCGACGTACTCCGTTTCCTATTTGGAACCAATCTGTTGTTCCATGTCCAGTTCTAACTATTGCTTCCTGACCTGCATATAGGTTTCTCAAGAGGCAGATCAGGTGGTCTGGTATTCCCATCTCTTTCAGAATTTTCCACAGTTTATTGTGATCCACGTAGTCAATGGCTTTGGGAAAGCAGAAATAGATGTTTTTCTGGAACTCTCTTGCTTTTTCTATGATCCAGCAGTTTGCCTTTTCCAAAATGCCCCACAAATGTAATCATATAGTTTTTAACTGAGCTATTTGTTTTAGTTGTTGAATCATAATGGTTATTAATGTATTCTAGATACTAGACCTTTAGCAGATAGGTAATTTGAAAATATTTTCTCCTACTCAAGGGACTGTCTCTTCACTTTCTTGATAATGTGCTTTTAAGTAGAAAAGTTTTCACTTTTAATAAGGTTGAATTTACCTTATTTTATGTTGTGTTGTTTGTACTCTGGTATCATGCCTAATCTTTTTACTTTTCTTCCCATTGCTTTTGTTTACTAAAAGGATACTGTCTACACATAATGACCTGCCTCAAGGAACCGTGCCCCTCTGCCTGAACACCATCCCTTCCTGGGGGCTGACCATTCCAGGAGACAGTTGCAAGGAAAATGGCCTTTTTTCTTTATTTCCTCAGCTCCTCCCCTGCTCTGTTTTATAAAAGAACCTGGCATCCAGACCCCAAATAAAATGATTATTTTGAGATATTAGTCTGCCATTTTCTCAGTCTTGTGGCTTTCTGAATAAAGTTGTTATTCCTTGCCTCAACAAATTTCTTAGATTTACTGGCTTGTCATGCAGCAAGTAGAGTGCGCTAGGACTCAATAACAGATTTATAACTGCTTTCTTGTAAGATTTTTATAGGTTTAACTCTTATATTTATGTTTTTGATCCATTTTGACCAAACTTTTATATATAGTGAAAAGTAGGGTTTTCTTTTCTTTTGTCTGTGGCTATCTAGTTTTCCCAGCACGGTTCATGAAAAGGGGCTATTGTTTCCTCCATTGAATTGACTTGCCACAATTATTTGTCTTTTTCCCCCCTCAGGATTGCTATGGATAGTCAGCATCCTTTTTTTCCTGATATTATCTTTCTTTAAACTTATTTTTTAAATTGGTTAATAACTGTTTCACGATGTTGTGTCTTTTGTTTTTTATTTGTTTTATACAAATTCTAGGGCCTTTTTCTGTTTCCATGGAAAATGTGACTGGAATATTTTAATGCATTGAAAAGAAACTGTGGATGGCATTATGTAGTATGGACATTTTAACTATATCAGTTCTTCTGGTCCATGAACAAGCTTTCCGTTTGTTTGTCTCCTTCAACTTATTTTACCACAGTTTTGGAGTTTTCAGTGTAGAAATGTTCACATCCTTGGAGAGATCTATTCCTAAGTATTTTACTGTTTTTCTATTGCAAGCATGATTGTTTTATTTCTTTTTCAAATAGTTCATTGTTAGTGTATAAAAATGCAACTGTCTTTTTTAAGTTGGCTTTGTATCCTTCAACTTTACTAAATTCATTGATAAGTTCTAATAGTTTTTTAGTGAAGCCTTTAGGATTTTCTATATAAAAACTATATAGAAAATGCAAAATTCTAAAACTCTTAAAGGACAACAGAAGAGAAAATCCAGATGACGTTGGATTTGGGTGGCTCAGATGGTAAAGCATCTGCCTAAAATGCAGGAGAGCCAGGTTTGATCCCTGGGTTGGGAAGATCCTCTGGAGAAGGAAATGGCAACCCACTCCAGTACTCGTGCCTGGAAAATCCCATGGACGGAGAAGCATTGTAGGCTACAGTCCATGGGGTCACAAAGAGTCAGACACGACTGAGTGACTTCACTTTCACTTTCTTTTGGGATAAAATGATATCATAATCAATGCAGAACTGCAAATTAAAACAGCAATGAGATGCCATTGCACACCTAATGAGATGGAGAAAATCCAAAATGTTGACAGCAGCAAATTCCAGCATGGATGTATAGTAACAGGAATTCTCATTCATTGCTGGTGGGAATTCAAAATGGTACAGCCACTTAGGAAGACAAGCAGCTTCTTACAAAACTAAACATACTCTTACTATATAGTCCAGCAGTTGCACATCTTTATATTTGCCCACATGAACTAAAAACGTATATCCACAAAAAACTGGTTCATGGTCATTTATAGCAGCTTTAGTTATAACTGCCAAAACCTGGAAGCAATCAAGGTGTCGTTCACTGAGTGAATGGAAAATCCACTTTTAAAAATGAAATAAACAAAACATATTCGGGTTGGAAAGGGACAATTAAACAACTTTTTCAGTTCAGTCGCTCAGTCATGTCCAACTCTTTGCTACCCCAATGACTGTAGCATGCCAGGCCTCCCTGTCCATCACCAACTCCCAGAGTTTACTCGAACTCATGTCCATTGAGTCGGTGATGCCATCCAAACATCTCATCCTCTGTCATCCCCTTCTCCTCCTGCCTCCAATCTTTCCCAGCATCGGGGTCTTTTCAAATGAGTCAGTTCTTCGTGTCAGGTGGCCAAAGTATTGGAGTTTTAGCTTCAGCATCAGTCTTTCCAATGAATATTAAGGATTAATGTCTTTTAGGATGGACTGGTTGGATCTCCCTGCAGTCCAAGGGACTCTCAAGAGTCTTTTCCAACACCACAGTTCAAAAACATCACTTCAGTGGTGCTCACTATTAATAAGCCACTATTTGTTAATAGATTATTAACAGATGAAATGATTGAGTATATAGAAAATGCTAACAATTCATACAACACTGAAACAGATTTAGCAAGGTTTTAGGATAAAAGTTTAAAAAACAAACTATATTTTTAAATACTAGTAGCAAATAGTTTAAAGCAAAATTATAAACCATTTCATTTATTATAGGATGAAAAGTAAATATGATTTGCAACAGAAACTCTACAAGCCAGAAGAAAATGGCATGATATATTTAAAGTGAAGAAAGGGAAGAACTACAACCAAGAATACTCTACCCGGCAAGACTTGCATTTAGGTTTGGTGGAGAAATTAAAATCTTTCCAGACAAGCAAATGTTAAGAGAATTCAGCACCACCCAACCAGCTTTACAACAAGTACTAAAGGAACTTCTCTAGGCAGGAAACACAAGAGAAAGAAAAGACCTACACAAAATAAACCCAAAGCAGTTAAGAAAATGTTAGTGGGATTATACAGATTGATAATCACCATAATTGTAAATGGATTAAATGCACCAACCAAAAGGTGTATTGGCTGGTCAGATGAAAACATGTGCAAGTATGCACTTCCTCATACCACATCACTCTATTTCACCCCCCAAACCTTATGTAATTATTTTATACTGTTAGATTAATCATGTTTCCATTATGGCTTGCAATTGTAATTATCTTCTATTTTTTTGTTTTTGTCTGGCTATTTGCCGGGGTCCAGCCCCGGCTGATCCAGGGTATTCGAAGGGGAGACGGCTTCGGCGAGGATCAGGATACAATAGCTTCAATTAGACATTAATTAGAGATGTAAAGAGTAATAGAATGAGGATAGCTCAGTAGGAAAATTCAGTGGACAAAAGAGGCTGAGTAGCTTGGTTTACGCGGGAGACCAATACAACTTCAAGACAAGAAGCTTGCACCACTTATGTAGGCTGCAGGCGTCCTTCCATTCTCCCGAAGGAGAGGAGACACTGAGGCCTCTCCGGTTGGATCTTAGAAGCCCAGGCATAATTAGTAAGTATGGCAGGTTCCGCACTCCAGATGGAGACTCAGCCAGAGTGAGAGAGAGAGCGACATGGGGAGACCAGTATTTCGAGAAACTGATCCCAATTCTTTATTTTCCAGAGTCTGTTTTTATACACTGAGATGTTATACAAAAGTCACACGGGGACAGCAGTCCTGACTTTTATTAAAGTCAGGTGCTTCACACAAATGTATACAGAGGTCTTAGGGGTGTTACATCATCTTCTGGCCAGGGGGGCCTGCTGACAATTTACGACCTTCTCCTTGTGACAGCGGTTAGTCAACACTTATTTCTCCAGGGGTGATTATTCTTAAAACAGACGTCACTCAAATAAAGTTACATTCCTATAGGGTGAGGGTGTAGTGGGTTTTAGTTAAGGAAAGAATTTACTTGGCCTAAGGTCTAACGTGATTTATATCAAAGGTTAATACTTATTTCTTCTATATATTCATTAATGTGTATAAGGGCAGGGGATGTGGAGACTTAGCAGTAAACATTGGCTCAACAAATGAAAAACCCTTCACCAATACAATTTCTAATCAGCCCACTATACTTATACTAATAATTTTCTAACTTCTCTAAAGAACCTGTTTTTAGAAGGTTTAAAGCATCTCATGCCTCTCACAGTTGGGAGGCTGTGAGCAATCACATGTGGCCAGACAAGCCTGTCAGGCAGGCTAGAGAACCTTCAGAGGAGTTTGTAGTTGAAACATTCCTATCACACCCAGGAATTATTATTAATTGGAGCTCTAACTTAACTTCTTCTCCAAAAGAGGTGGTGGGGGACAGCCCCTCTTAAAGTCAGAGGTGTAGGTGAGAGCACAAAGTAGCAAAGTAGGCAGGCTCTGGTTATGGGGGTAGATGCTTGAGAATTTCCAGGGGGACTCCTGAGGCTCGATCCCGCCTTTGCGTGTGTCGAACCTCCTTCCTCATGACCTTTGCCATGGGCGGAGTGCCTCACGCCAGCCCCCAACAGCTATTGATTGTGAAAACTGATAAACATCTTTACTATTGTGATTATGCAACTATTATTCACTTAATATCATTGTATCATAATTGGTCAACAGAAAATAATACAATTCTATTTCACTAAAACTACCATTTAATAGAAAAACTTGTAATCACTTTTTAAAGTCCAGATGCATATCAGGATTATCTTGAAATATTTTGAAAAATACAAATGTCTAGGTACTGCTGCTCTTCTACAAAACACCAGATGTGTTTCTAATAACCAAGCATGTTTAAAAACAAGTGGACTATATGATGATCTTTTACTTTTATCTAGTTTGTTTCACTTTTTCTATTTCATATTCAGTGCTCCCATTTCATTTAGTTTGTTTTTCAATTTCTCTGTCTCTTTTTGATGTTGTTGTTCTTTCTCAAGCCTTTATCAAGGGTAGTAGGAAAGCTTTTACATACATACATATATCCATATATATAGCATGTATAATATATATAGTTTAGAAAATTTATGAATTTTGCCTAGGTAAAAAAACTTATGACATTTTGATCCCACTTGTTTGACTTAGTGTGTATAGAATGTTAGATTTCTAATTTATATTCTTTCAAAGCTTTATAGGTCCATGTATTTTGACATCTAGCTTTACTGTTAACATTCGAAAATTTATTATCTTAGTGATTAAAAAAAACTTGCATAAGGCTTGAAAATTCTAATTTTGAGAATATAAAGAAATACTTTGCTGTTAAAAAAACAGGAAATTAACAAATGATACAGTATTATTAACTGAAGTACAGATTTTGTTCAAATTTCACAAAATTTTATGATACTGTCCATTATTTGTTTTCATACCTTATTCTAGGCGCATATTGTATTTAATTGCACTGAGCAGCTTCAGCTGCATGAACAAATTCTGTCAAATTCTCTTTTCCTTTTTATTCTATTACAAATAATTTTTAATTTTCCTTGTTATGACCTCTTAGATACACCCATCATTTAAAAGCAGACATTTAATTTCTAAATACAAAGGATTTTATTTAAAGTATCTTTAATATTAATTTCTTATTTTGATTCTAATTTCTCATTTAAATGTTTTCTTCATTGCAATCACCCTTGGTGCTTTTTTCAGTCTGACTTATTGAGGCTTTCAATGGCTAAGTCGAATATCTCTCTTGGTAAATGTCACATTGCACTTGAAAATATGTGGGTTATTTTCAAATATCTTTTAATATTGATTTCTAGCATAATTTCACAGTGATAAGAGAACAGACTTTGTATGATTTCAATACCTTTAAACCATGAAAATTTTCACCTTGCTTTATGTCCATAGATATATTCCAGGTTCTCCTAGTTTACAGTCTATAGGGACTTGAATAGAATTTGTATGCTACTGTGAAAAATGTGGGTGAAAATTGTATAAATTTCAACTATATTGAATTGGTTCACAGTGCCTTTCAGGACTACTATATCCGTTTCCTTCTCTGTATATTCATTCTATTAATTTTTAAGAGTTTGATATTGAAACTCCAACTAAAATCTTAATTTAACCTACTTAAAAAAATAATTACAATACAGGAATATATTCTTTGCAGCCAAAGATGGAGAAGCTCTATACAGTCAGCAAAAGCAAGGCTGGGAGCTGACTATAGCTCAGATCATGAACTTCTTCTTGCCAAATTCAGACTTAAATTGAAGAAAGTAGGGAAAACCACTAGATCATTCAGGTATGACCTAAATCAAATCCCTTATGATTATACAGTGGAAGTGAGAAATAGATTTAAGGGACTAGATCTGATAGATAGAGTGCCTGATGAACTATGGAATGAGGTTCATGACATTGTACAGGAGACAGGGATCAAGACCATTCCCATGGAAAAGAAATGCAAACAAGCAAAATGGCTGTCTGGGGAGGTCTTACAAATAGCTGTGAAAAGAAGAGATGCAAAAAGCAAAGGAGAAAAGGAAAGATATAAGCATCTGAATGCAGAGTTCTGAAGAATAGCAAGGAGAGATAAGAAAGCCTTCTTCAGTGATCAATGCAAAGAAATAGAGGAAAATAACAGAATGGGAAAGACTACAGATCTCTTCAAGAAAATCAAAGATACCAAGGGAACATTTCAGGCAAAGATGGGCTCAATAAAGGACAGAAATGGTATGGACCTAACAGAAGCAGAAGATATAAAGAAGAGGTGGCAAGAATACATAGAACTGTACAAAAAAGATCTTCATGACCCAGATAATCACGATGGTCTGATCATTCACTTAGAGCCAGACATCCTGGAATGTGAAGTCAAGTGGGCCTTAGGAAGCATCACTATGAACAGAGCTAGTGGAGGTGATGGAATTCCAGTGGAGCTATTTCAAATCCTGAAAGATGATGCTGTTAAAGTGCTGCACTCAATATGCCAGCAAATTTGGAAAACTGAGCAGTGGCCACAGGACTGGAAAAGGTCAGTTTCATTCCAATCCCAAAGAAAGGCAATGCCAAAGAATGCTCAAACTACCGCACAATTGCACTCGTCTCACATGCTAGTACAGTAGTGCTCAAAATTCTCCAAGCCAGGCTTCAGCAATACGTGAACCGTGAACTTTCAGATGTTCAAGCTTGTTTTAGAAAAGGCAGAGGAGTCAGAGATCAAATTGTCAACATCCACTGGATCATAGAAAAAGCAAGAGAGTTCCAGAAAAACATCAACTTCTGCTTTATTGACTATGCCAAAGCCTTTGACTGTGTGGATCACAATAAACTGTGGAAAATTCTGAAAGAGATGGGAATACCAGACCACCTGACCTGCCTCTTAAAAAACCTGTATGCAGGTCAGGGAGCAACAGTTAGAACTGGACATGGAACAACAGACTGCTTCCAAATAGGAAAAGGAGTACCTCAGGGCTGTATATTATCACCCTGCTTATTTAACTTCTATGCAGAGTACATCATGAGAAACGCTGGGCTGGAAGAAGCACAAGCTGGAATCAAGATTTCTGGGAGAAATATCAATAACCTCAGATATGCAGATGACACCACCCTTATGGCAGGCAGATAGTGAAGAGGAACTAAAGAGCCTCTTGATGAAAGTGAAAGAGGAGAGTGAAAAAGGTGGCTTAAAGCTCAACATTCAGCAAACTAAGATCATGGCATCTGGTCCCATCACTTCATGGCAAATAGATGGGGAAACAGTGGAAACAGTGTCAGACTTTATTTTGGGGGGCTCCAAAATCACTGTAGATGGTGATTGCAGCCATGAAATTAAAAGATGCTTATTCCTTGGAAGGAGAGTTA